>NW_028327901.1:0-10858 GCF_054136105.1 Typopeltis vanoorti
TGCCTAAGGTAATTATCTTTCAAAAACTCCAAAAATTCATTTTCTTTACCCCCAGATTCAGTCTCTTGCTTCCAATCTATATCACCATAATTAAAGTCGCCCATAATGATAACTCGTTTCTTGCTAGCTAGGCCAATTTGCCTGTACATTTCCTTCTCATTACCAGGTCTATAGCAACACCCAACTAAATATTTCCTCCTGTTAACTTCTACCTCACACCATACGGCCTCAAAACCGTGACCACTATTTGCACCTTGCAATTCCACCTTAGATGGGCACAACTCATCTGCTACGATTAACAGTACTCCTCCTTCCTTTCTTCCCTGTCTATCTTCACGAAAAATATCATATCCGTTCATCTCTATTCCTGTCAGGATGTCATCGTCATCTAACCATGTCTCACTTATACCAACAATTTTGGGGCGAACAGACTCGAGCAAAGCAACAATTTCGTTTTAATGAATTATATTGTCGGTAATGTTTTCCTTTATTTCAATTTTCTTTCTTTCATTAACAGAGCACATTATTACACATTTATTATGTGAAAATATATTTGAAAAGGTTGGTTATCTACATTTATATATTTTTTAACAATTATATTTAGACTATCTTAAATTTTTATAATTTCAAATATTGATAATATGTAAATATACAGAAAAGGAAGTTGTTCTGACTTTATAAACCTTGATACGTTCACATCTGGATTACTGTGTTCAAGTCTTCCCTTGGAGTAATGAGGAAGAGGTGGAGAGGTTTCAGAGGCGAGTGACGAAGATGGTGAATGCTCTGTGGAATGGTCCCTATGAGGATCGATTGAAGGTGTGTGGATTGCAGAAGTTGTTTGATAGGAGAAAAAGAGAGGATATGATAGAAACATTTAAGTTACTTAAAGGGTTTATAGGATAGAAATGTTTCAGCTCTTGGCTAAAGGGACCAGAACAATGGGGGGTCATCCCTGGAAGTTGAATAAAGGTGCGGTCAATAGGGGTGTGAGGACTAGATATTTTGCTTGGAGAGTGGTGAATGAGTGGAATGGATTGCCATAGTCAGTTGTGAGTGCTTTATCTGTTAATGGGTTATATAATAATAATAATAAGAAGAAGAAGAAGAAGAATTTATCTTGTAAATGTGATGATCACTACATTAATTATCCCTAATATTTCCTTTTTAAAAGTCGTTTTGTGGAAAAATAATAACAATTTAAAACGAGGAATAGCTGTCCTTTTTTATTTATTAGAAGAGATATTAATACCGAATAAATGAGGAAACAGACATAAATTTAAGACGCTATTCTGTTTTAAATCACGTTTTTTTTATTTCTTCTGATAAGCCATTGAAACTACTGGAGTTGAGCTAACAAAACTGCGCATGTTCGGTTTTTGAAATGACACATGATGTTCTTTTATTAAAACGTACAGTAAATATGAATTCAATTTTTATTTCTGATATCGCTAGAACCAACGATGAATAATCTTAGAATATATAAAACATACTTTAAAGAAAATGCTCAAAAGTTAATAGCTTTTTTGTTCGTATATAGAATAATCTTAAAGTCATAAATATAAATTCTTTCGCTAAACATAAAGATATACATAAATATAAATTTATTTATATTTATTAGATATTTATATTAGATATTTAGATGTTTATATATATTTATATTTATTAGATATTTATATTAGATATTTTGTTTATATATATTTATATTTATTTATATTTAATAGATATATAAACTTATGAAAGCGGACGGAAATTGCTTATATATGACTTCTTTTAAGATGGTAAAATTTTCTTTAGATGTATACAGAATCCATGAAATAGGCACTGAGCACGTACTTTTTTTTTTTTAAATTTTTATATATTACTTCTACACAACAGAAGCTGCAACGCTTATAACAAATGAATACTGAATTCAAAAAGAAATGTTCATGGTTTTTGAAAAGCTGAAGGTCTTTGAGAATACTTCATGGGGAAAGGCAGTTCCACACAGCCGAAGTGCATAGAATTAAAGATGAATGGACGTAGCAGGTTGGATGAGTCAGCACTTCAACTGTAAATGGATGGGACAGTTGTTTTTCCTGTCATTATAGGTTGAGCTGGAAGGCCAGGTATGATGAATGCAAGCGTGGTTGAACAGCACCCATGCCAAGGTTTGTAGAAAACACACAATGCGTCAAACTTTACGTGACTAGCTTGTTGTCGTTCTATTGAGAGATGGCGTGTTGATCAATGTTTACCGCACTTTAGTGTGTAATCTTGATACTCAAAGTGTTTGAGCAGTGCAAGGTTTGTCGCATGAGTACAATCTAGAAAGATGTATTGCGTTTAATGATTTGTATAAATGATTTCGGAAGTAAATTTGGACAATAAAATAAGATAAGTGAAGATTAATAGCAGTTGAATATTTGAGGAAAACGGCAAAAATTTGATCATAAAAGAAATGGAAAAATAATGAGTGAATTAAACCAGGAACCAGTAATAGAAAAAATAAATACAGCTGGATGAGGCATGTTAAAAGAATGCGAATAGAAAGGCTGCCCAAACAGGTTCTTCATCATAAATCATCGTAGGAACATGAAGGAAAAAAAACAAATCGGCATACATTGAATCAACCTTTGTCGATGAAGGCCAGAATTCAATAGATCTCAAGCCTTAAAGTGCATGATGACGATGATAACAAAAATTGATATGGTAAATAGGAGAATTTTATTTAACATAATGCAAGAAAGATAAACAGCACTTTAAATGCTATTGTATTAATAAGGAAAATAAAATACAGATACCATTCATTATTAACCGCCAACTTGAAGATAAATAAACCGAAAATTTAATTTTTGCCGATGACCTGATTATAATTATGGTTTATGAACAGACTTTCAGAAAGATATTGTAAACCTACATGAAATAGCCGACGATTCTGGAATGATAATCTCAAAAGAAAAAAAAAATCCAAAAAGGCCTAGTTCCTGTTAGAAGTAAAAGAGTAATAAATAAATGAATTTTGAAACAACTTACCTGATATAAAGAATGACTAGATTAAAACTTTATAATACTCGCACACAAGCTGTATCAACACAAAGTCGTGAAAGTTAAATTGGAACAATAATAATAATAATAAAAAGATGAACACAGTTAATAGTCGTTGACATGAAATTTTATGAGAAAAACTACAAATTATACCGATAGGTATAGGACATTAACAGTACAGATATAAGATATTAACAGTATAGGTATAGGACATTAACAGTATGATAGATAATTGAAGAATTAGGCCATTTAGAATTAGTTCATTGATATTAATACAGGAATAAAACCACCCTACATTCTAAGTAACTTAGCATAAATTATACATCATAACGATGATATTGATGTATTTCAGATATTAAAAAATAGAATAGGTGTACATAATATTATTCCATTTTTTCAACCTATTTAAATAAATTGTAGAAATTTCTTTTTTATTTCAGTTAAGTTTATTAATTTTTAATTTTTTTGAAGAATACATTTTTAAATAGTTTAATTAACTACATGTAAACGGGACATCATAGAATTTGGCGTATCAGTATTTCCAGTTATATAAATGGAAATAAAAAAAAAGAATTATCACTTTTATATAAAAGTGATAATTCTTTTTTTTTATTATTTCCATGGGTGTATTATATTTACATGGGTGTATTATATTACCTCAAGTGTATTACATGGGATTTTTGTGTTACTATTGCTTTATTACTTGGTATTTTAAAATATTAATATTTAAATCAATCAAATATTTAATTTGATTTAATTAATTAAATAGATTTTAATTTTAGTTTTTTCAAATTTATTTTTTGTTATTTTAAAGTAGTTTTAGAATATTTATTTCAAATTTATTTTTTTTTTATTTTAATTCATTTCGCCAATTTAAAAAAAAAAAACTGTCTTAAAAACCTCAAAGCGAATATTCATTTTCTAAACTGTCAAAAGAAAGACCCTTGTAGGCTGAATTACGAACATTCACTATTTGTATACATTTAATACTAGTTTAGATTAGTAATACATCTATGACGCCAGAAGACAGAAATCAAATGTACAGATGGTGAAAGATCCTGACTAGAGTCAGTCTACCAATTTCTAAAAGTTAGAACTATAAAAAAGTTAAAAAATCTTCCTAAACCGAATATTCAAAAAAAAAAATAATAATAAAATAAAATAAATAAATAAATAAAATAAAACGAGTTAGTCAATCTTATTTGGATGTAATAGGGTTTATCTCAACGAAACTTTGATTTTTCTCCCTTCACATAAGCAAATCGGCTAGGAAATACACGCAGTTAACAAACAAACTATTAGTGCTTTTGTTATAAATATTAATTTATAACAAATATTCGTTTTTTATAAATATAAACATTTTTATTCATATGCGAGTTTCCTTTACGTATATGAAATTTTTGAAATAAAATTAATGTACAATTCCAGTTTCATTTCTTCACAGACTCCACTGTCTTTGGATTCGGGGGTGTGTGTGGGGGGGGGGGTCTCGTGATGGAATCTTTATTCTCGTTACGTAGCATCATAAATTTAATGTGAATAAGCAGCTACTTACATGCACTAATAGGATACCAGTTAAATCAGCTTTAAAAGCTTGGCGAAATTTCGTTCAAACCAGTTTTTCCCAATGCCATTGACCTTCCCGAAGGAAGCGTAAAATATCGATTTCACAGTAACCACTTGCGGATGGGAGTTTATTCGTGTACATGAATTTGGGTTTATCAGGTGAGTTTATTTTGATTTTTGACTATTTCAGTTATTTTTTAAATTCTATCTTCGTTTTCTTTTCACTGCTTCATATAATTAAATAAATTTTTAATTAAATGAGTACATTTCACAGAAAAAAAAACGCAGTCTGTGAACGTATATGTTAATTTACAATGAAAACATAATATGAGTTTTAGTATTAATATTAATATTAATTAATATTAGAAGGAAAGTATCGGAGACACACAATAAACCTATCATCACACTAATAATGAATTAATAAAAAGGATGGTGTTATTTAAACCATTCTAGACCTAATGGGGTTGTTGTTCGCCTGTGAGTGGTCTCACATTCGCCACAGCTGAATTGCAATTGAATACAACCTGATAAGCTAAGCTGAGATTTACATTCAAATGGTCAGGATTAAGCATTAATTTCTGTGGATTCTCGTTATCTTTCTCTCAATCTTATCTGATTGCATATCTTAAAATGTTTTCACATAATGCTTTATAGATTAGTATTTTTATGTGGGTTGGGGCAATGTCTTTTAATCTGTATAGTTTGCTTGCTATTATCCTAAGCTTGGTATGTAGGTAGTTTGTATGGCTTTTCCAACTTTGATCTGCATCGAAGTGAACTCCAAGATAGCGTGTTGTTTTCACCTGTGTGATGGTTGTGATTTTAGGTTCTGCACTTTGTGTATAGGAGGATGAATGTCTGATAGTGAGATATTTAGTTTCTATGTGCAGGGTTTGGGGGTTTTTGAATATCATTAGCTTTGTTTTTCCAGGGTTAATATATATGCCATTTTCGGTTAACCAGTTAGTGATTTGATTGATGTCGTGTTGCATATTTTTGTAAGCGATATTTGCATTGTTGTGAATGGATACTATGGCAGTGTCGTCTGCATATTGGAAGATTTTATTTTTTAGGGGGAGTTGGCTTATGTCGTGTGTGTATATGTTAAATAGAATGGGAGATAGGACAGCTCCTTGCGGTACTCCACAGGTTACATGTAGCTCTTTGCTGTGTGCTGTTCCTATCTGTGTGATCCTATCCGTGTAATAATAATAATAATAATAATAATAATAATAATTTTTTTTTTTTTTTTTTTTTGAACGTAATATTTTTTTTTTTTTATTGATCTCTCAAATATTTACATATTTAAAATAATCATCTTGAGTAACATTCAATATATTATTTAACAAGTTTCAGCACTAAGCGCTGCATATATACTTCATTTTCTACAATGATGAGATTTCAATAATAATGATGATGATAACAGAATTTTTTCTTTTTTAATAAATTTTTTTTAAAACATTTTATTATGTTTCAGTATAAATTACATACAATAATAATATTTACAATATTTACAATAAGGTTTATACAAAATTTTTGAATTTAGAATATAATAATTTTTTTTTTTTTTTTTTTTTTTTTTTTTTTTTATAAACGACTTATTTGTTTTTACAATGAAAATGATAAGGTTTACTATCACACAGAGTATCTGCGCACACACAATGAAAAGCATATTATCTTTTCAGTACAGTACGAAAATTCGATATACAAAATGCAGAGTACATTTTATAAATATGAATATACGTTTTTTTAAACTTGCTAAATATGGATTGGCACCAATGTGCACACAATTCACGATACAATGCAGTAATACAGCATACACACACAATTCAATAATAATAATAATACTTTTTTTTTTACATTTTATTATGTCTCTGTATAAGTTACATACAATAATAATATTTACAGTATTTACAATAAGGATTATACAGAATATTTTTAAAAATTTTTTTTTTATATCTCAGATGAATTGCATACATAGTTGCTATAGTAATTATATGTATATAATATTTATAACGCATTACAAGTGTGTATAACAGATACTTGCAAGTTAGTAATTTTTTCCTCGAAGCTTAGCAGAGCTTATCTGAGGAAGATAATAGATGACAGAGGGTGGTGGTTTCATGGTTGTGTTCCTATGGTGGTCACAAGCCAGGTGTTGATTTTACTGTTTGTTGGTACGTGTTTGAAAGACTTTGACTGCTATTACAGTTTAACTTTTTTTTTTTTTGTGCAAATAGGGTTGGATTTAGACATGGTGTGTTTGTTTCTTTGTGTTCTTGTAGTGGTAGTTTTTTGAGAGGGGGGTTGTCGTGGTTTGTGTGTGTGTATGTGTGGTGGGGGAGAGAGAAACAGGAATTGCTCTAATTTTCATCCTCGCTATAATATTTATATAGTGCCTGTTTCAGCTCTCTGTATGTTCCTAGGTTTCTGTTGTCGAACGGCAGTTTGTTTATCATGGCAGGTACGTTTACGTTTCGGGTAGCTTTGCCGTAGTGATTGTTGTACTTATATGTTATGTAGTTTGTTGACTGTGGTCTTGTTATTTGATATGTTGTTCTGGTTACTCTATATGTTGGGCTGTAGTAGTGTTTTAACATGACTGTGTAGTGGCGTAAGTGTTTCACCTTAAATATTTTGTGTTTTGTCCATGCTTCCTGCATAAGAGTGGGTTGTTCCCAGAATATCAGTTTTATCATTTTATCTTGCAACCATTGTAGCCTGTTAAGTCTGTAGTCTGCGCAGAATGCGTATGATGTGATTGCATATCTTAAAATGTTTTCACATAATGCTTTATAGATTAGTATTTTTATGTGGGTTGGGGCAATGTCTTTTAATCTGTATAGTTTGCTTGCTATTATCCTAAGCTTGGTATGTAGGTAGTTTGTATGGCTATTCCAACTTTGATCTGCATCGAAGTGAAGTCCAAGGTCCAATAATAATAATAATAATAATAATAATAATTTTAGACACTTTATTATGTCTTGCATACATATAATAATTACATTATAAAATTATAGAAATGACAAAATTTAAAAATTACATACATATAATAATAATAATAACAAAAATATTTTTAATTCAATGCTTTTTACTATTAAAATTATGACTGCATATTATGCATTTACAAAACATGTTGTTCTAGTTTTTTTTGTCTTTTTTAACAATGACTTTCATACAAATTTTCTATTTTTTGTATAATGTGTTAATAATAGTTACTACAGATGGTAATTTATAGTTTGCAATTGATTATGATTATATTTTTAACAGCATTTACAGTATAACAATAATTTATATATTTTACAATTTTTTTTTGCTTTTAATGTATTTAAGCGCTGTAACTGCATCACTTAAATGTAATATATATATATATATATATATATATTTTTTTTTTTTTTTTCTTTCTTTCTTTCTGTTCATCTAAGTTGAGATCTGATGTAATGTCTCAGCTAGCATCCTCGAAGCTTTTTAATAAGCTTATCTGAAGAGGACACCGATTAGATATTTTTTATTTATTTTATTGCTGTGTTGGAAGTAGTCTGATGTTTGAGAGGTCAAATGAAAGTGAAATTGCCGATATATTCTGGTGTTTTACATCTGTCTTGATGGTTTACATTCTTTTTTGTTGTGGTTTTCTTTTTGAAAACTAATTAGGAGACTTTTTTTCACTGTGGCAGTTTTTCAATATCTTCTGCGTTTTTGATTTGTATCGGCTTTGAAGTTTGTGACTTCTTCAAGAATATCTTGGCATCTCTGATCCACAAAAATGTGTAATTTTTTTCTGTTCTTGTTTTTCTTTTTTGGTACAACAGATTCTGTTTGAACGGTGTTAAATATTCGGATAGGAAGATTGGTGTATTGTCTTGCTATGCGTTCCAAGTCCTTGGCAACTGGTTTTTTCTGTCTGCTGGCTTTTGTGAGATTGTCCCTTGTGGACTTGCTTGTAACACGAACTATGACTGGTGCGTGTAGTGGCAAGCCTTGGATTGGCTCTTCCTAGGAATCCGATTTACGGTCTGAATGTCATTAAGCTCTAAGGGGATATCAATTACATGGCCTAATTTTAAAACCACGTCTTTGAGGTTTTCTGTAGGTGCAGTTTCAGGATGACCGTTTATGAGAAGATCTTCTTTATGTTGTTGCTGATTTAAACGTTCGTATTGTAGTTTTAGAGAATGGAGTTCTTGACGGAATTCGGATGTCTCTTTCACAAATTGTGTTGCCTGCCAGTTAATGCGCTAATGCTGATTTCAATATCTTTTACCATTTGCATCACTTCTACCACTGCTAAATTATTATTTTTGAACAAATCTTCATATTTGCTAGATTTTTTGTTTTTTATTCGTTCTGTTTGTAATAATAACAATAATAATAATAATAATAATAATAATAATAATATTTTTTTTCGACGGTTTCATAATAGTTTTAATTTAATTTTATTTTTTTTATTGATCTCTCAAATATTTACATATATAGGATGATCATCTTGAGTAACATTCAGTGTGTTATTTTACAAGGTTCAGCACTAAGTGCTACATATAATGAGTTT
Source organism: Typopeltis vanoorti (assembly GCF_054136105.1). Taxonomy (NCBI): domain Eukaryota; kingdom Metazoa; phylum Arthropoda; class Arachnida; order Uropygi; family Thelyphonidae; genus Typopeltis; species Typopeltis vanoorti. The sequence continues at coordinate 9,143 of NW_028327901.1, forward strand.
TCAATAATAACGATGCTAACATAGTTTTTTTGCTATTTTTTAAAATAACAATCACAGTAATAATTTACAATTATATAGTTCAGAGTTACACTTATATAATATTACATGTAGTTTAGTATTTTTTTTCAAAGTTTCAAAAAATGTGATTATAAAACAGTATTTACACATGTGCAATTAAAATATTATATTTCCTGTGTCTCACAAACATACAATGTAAACTCATTATTTACATAATTTTTTAATAAGAAGAATAATTTATTACATTATTTTTTCGTCTTACATAGTAATGTTATATTAATGATATTATCACATAATAATCAGTATCTTCAGTATCTTCTTTATTCTTATATACTTTACTGACTGTTTTGTTACGTAATCTGCATTCTTTGATTATAAGGATTACGTGTAGATGAGTGAGGCAAGTTAATCCCAAATACTTCGAAGCTTGGGTTGGCTTTTATGAAGAGAGTGGGATACAGCCTTCATCATTTGTGTTGTTTTTACTGTTTATTCATGGGATGTAGGCATTGGATGTTAGTGATTTGTGATGTGTATATTAGTATTAATGGTATGTTAACTTTGTGTGTATATTTTCCAGAGTTTGTGTTTTAATGTTCTGTAGTTATCTACGTGTTTTAAATTTCTTGGTAGGTTGTTGAGTTGCGTGGGTATCTGATGTGATCTCACAAAAGAACCGTATGAGTTGTTAAAGGGTGTGGGGATGTAGAGAGTTGTTGTTGGTCATGTTATTCGATATGTGGCTGTTGTTTCGATAGGTTATGTTGAAGTAATTCCTTGTTAATGTCATGTAGTGTTTCAGTTTTTTAATGCTCAGAATTCTGTGTATCGCCATATGCTGGTCGGATATTGGTCGTTGCGTGTAAGGTGTCCAAATCACTGTTGACACAATTTTCCTGTGTAATGTTTCTAATTTTGTTAGCTGACTGTTTGATGTGTTTGCATAGATTGTTATACTGTATCTGAGTAGGGATTCGCAGATACCTTGATATAGAAGTTTTTTTTATTTTGGATGGAATAATGTCTTTAACTTGGAAGAGTTTTGCTGCGATGATCCAGAGTTTGACATGTAGGTATTATATATGTTTTGTCCATTTAAGGTGGCAATCTATATGGAGACTAAGGTATTTTACATGTGTTATAGGTTTGATTTCGGGACATTCTCAGGTATTTTTGTTGTTAATGCAGCGGTATGTGTGACAGTGCATCGATAGTGGTGAGGGGCGCATGATTCTTGGGTTGTGTATTATCAACATCTGTGTTTTGGTGCCGTTGATTACAATTGCGTTTTGGTGGAAGTATGTTGTAATTTCATTTAGGTCTTGTTGTGCTTTCCAGAGAGCTGTGTTAATATCTGTGTGGATTGCTAGTAGAGCAGTGTCATCTGCGTATTGAAATACTTGACTTCTTATGTCCAAGTTATGAACATCGTTAATGTGTATGTTGAATAGAGTGGGTGATAATATGGCACCTTTATGTACACCGTGTTTTATTTGTATACTACGACTCTGACATTTACCTATTTTTGTTACTTGTGTTCTGTTTGACAGGTAGTTCCTGAACCATGTATGCAGTGTTCCTCTTATACCTATTAAGTATAGTTTGGTGAGTAGCGTGTCATGTTCAAGAGTATCAAATGCTTTGGTTAAGTCAAGCAGTAAAAGGATGGCGTACTTGTTTTTGTCGAGAGCTTTGTTT
>NW_028327902.1:0-20102 GCF_054136105.1 Typopeltis vanoorti
ACTGCTATGATGAAATACTTGTATACTGTTTTTTTTTTTTAATTCACAAACCTGGAAGTTATGTGAATGTATGTAGACTGCAGTAAGTCATCTTTTAGCCTTTTTTTTAAATGTTTTTTTTTTTTACATTTCCTGCTATTTACACTTTTTACCATCAGTCCCCTGAAAAGTGTAAAAAAGGGGTTTTACTGATTCACTGACTCGATTGAAATACATATTATAAAATAGAATTGAATGACTTAAACCGACAGTTAGGTTAAAAAAAAGGGGGGGGTTAATAGTAAAACATGATTAGTTTCGGCTTATAACAGCCATCTTCAGGTGACATTATAAAAGAAAAGAAAAACCAATAAACACTGAAGGTTAAAAAAAAACTATGAACAACATAGAGAGTCTCTATACATAATTAGCATGAAAACGTTGTAGTTGTATTTGAAGCTGTTCTTTCGTTTGTTGCAGTGTAGGGAGAGTGCGTGTTTGCAGCATCACGTGAACACCAGTACATGATTACAGCTGAGTGACTATCTGGGATATTGTAGCTCAAGTTGTTATTTAGATGTTCAGGGTTGAGGATGATTTCTCTAGATTCTACGATTTTTCTCTCCAATTCATCATGGCAACGAAAGATGTTGGTAGATCTGTCCCAGCGGAATGTATGACTTGGGTTTTAATCGTCTCGCACTCGCCAGACTCTCGAATAATGCGTTCAAACACTTACCTCTCTCTATCCAAGAAACAACATGCTCCTCACCCCCTCCTTATACAACTTCCAGGGATGACTTGATTTTCTCCCCTTGTCTAACTCCATTCTATGTACAAGTTCTTCTACAATCATTGGCAATGATATCTTAGCTAATTAAATGATGTATTATATTAGATTGCCTCCCGAGAGTTCGAAAAATAATTTTGGGGTTAAATAGGTTTCTAATCTTATTAAGCAAGAGATTCCTAAGAAAAGGATGATGTGGAAGGAACACTGTGTTCATAAGGATGATGTCCGTTATGAAAGTTATTGTTATTATTATTTCGTGACACCTTCAGGAATTGCAGACTCATCGAGCGAGGGTACCTATTCTACATTTGGAACATTGCGCACAGATCTAGTCACCTGAATTTCTTGGTGATGAAGAAATGGCGGAGAGGATTCAGAGGGGAGTTAGAAAGATTTTTGCAGGTCTGTGGGGTGTTCCCTACGAGGATAGATTGAAGATCTGTGGCCTCCAAAAACTAGCTGATAGACGTAGGAGAGGAGAGGAGATGAGCGGTCATCCCTGTAGATTGTGTAAGAGTGTGGTTAACAAGGGTATTAGGACTAAATTTTTTGCTGTGAGGGTTGTGAATGGGTGGAATGCGTTGCCAGAGGCGGTTGTGAATGCTTCGTCTGCGAATGAATTTAAAGAGAAGTATGATAGGTACTGTGTAAATAATGATTAGTGTGTCAATGTAGGGTTTCCCGCAAGGAATCCTTTGATCCATGCAGACACCGTTATAATAATAATAATAATAATAATAATAATAATAATAATAATAATAATAATAATAATAATAATAATAATAATAATAATCGCCATAGCTAAAACAGAAGTCAGAAAAAGATACAGAATCATTGAACAAATTTGTTTCTAATTAGACCATGATTCATATAAAATATGACCCAATGTATACAAGATTTTGAAACATTTAAGTTCACATACTAAAGAAAGCATAAAATTAAACACCGTATTAAAATTAGAAGAATTTCTAAATTTCTGTAGAGAATCGTGGACAGATAAATATTTTAAAAAGATAACTGGAAAATATTTAATGAAAATGAAAAGGAAATAACTAAAGAAGAATTAGAAATCAGCCTGAAAGAAACAAGAAATGGAAAATCGCCTGGAGAAGATAAGCTAGGCTCAGAATTATATAAATAAGCAGAATCAAGATTCAAAGAAAGATTTATTACTCTATTTTTAAATAAAGTCTATTCAACAAATAACCTACCAATAGAATGGAAAAAAGCAATTTTGATTCCTATCTTTAAAAAAGTAATAGATTTTGACTTTAAAATTATAGAGTTATAAATATTCTAAATTCCTGTTACAAAATATATAGCAGAATTTTAAATAACAAACTAATTAAATATATTTTAAACGCTTTATCTTTATTTTAGAAGTATAAAATGGATTTGGAAAAGGAAGATAATGTATAGACCCAGCCTTTTGCCTACAATTAATAATAGGGAGAAGAAGAGAATATAATTTAGAAACATATACTGCATTTATTGACTTTGATATTTTATTTAACATACTAAAAGGAAGACAAATACCAAATAATATTCTAAAAGCTATCACAAGTGTATATATCATACGTGTATATATGAAAATAATCAAATATAAATATAAGATTAAATCAAGAGCTATCATATACGAGAGAGATAAACCAAGGGATCCGACAGAGATGACCCCTCTTAGCAAATCTTTTTAATATTTACCTGAATGAAATAATAATAATAAAATGGAATAAAAATTCCCATCAAGGTATTAAACTCTCTCCTACTGTGAACTTAAATACTCTTCTTTTTGCCGATGACCAAATAATAATTAAAAATTCTAAAGATTACTTACTGAAGGATATTTTAAATTTAAATAGGATAGCCAAAGATAGCCAACTCGTGGTAAAGGTGGAGTAAGTTCTGATTACCTCGAGTTGCCTCAGACCTGAAAATACTTCAGGCGCAAACTTAACTTACCTGTCCGTTTGCTTACTTGGGAAAACGGATTAAAACCGAGTTTATAAAATTGCTCGTTATGTCAATACCATGCATAATAATAAATGATGATACTGATATGGGAAAAATGCGTATTTATATTTAAATAAAAAATATTAAAAAGGAATAAGGTACAGAGCAGAAAATGTAATATGTCTTAATTGTACATTTGTAAATACCCTGTATCGTGATAATAGAAAAAATTATTATTAAAAAAAAAAACCAATTTGGCCGAAAAAGGGCAAAATGGTCTATCTGCTTAAAGGAAGATTCAAGACAGAAATAGCAAATTATAGGTCAATCGGAGAAATTAATAAAAGACAGAATTCAGGACTGGGTAGATAAGAATATGATACAGCAATCCTTCGATTAGTGCACCTCCGATTAGTATGTTTTCGATTAGGGCGTCATTTTTTCTTCTATATCCTAATTTGATTAGTGCGCCTATATACATCTTAAAAATAAATGTTACAATTAAAAATTCTATAAATGTTACAATTAAAAATTCTATAAATGTTACAATTAAAAATTCTATATATTCATGTTTTTATAGCTAACTATTTTAAAAAAGTCACTCACCAGGATGAAATAATTTAGTTACCGATTTAAAACATTTTACAAAGTTATTTTTAATGGCATACTACACTACTTCCATGTACACGGTGTTCCAAATATACCGCCAAAATTGATGTCGTCTGGTAATTACATAGCATTTTGATGATCATATCTCGTGCCTCCTTTGCAATTGCTTTTCTTACTTTTGTATTTTAAAGTATTTCCCCTACCTTTAATCATGAATAAAACAATTAGCGAGCAAAAAAGTGAAAGTGCGAATATGATTTGAATAGTAAGCTCATTCGAAGAAAAACTTGAAATAATAAAGAAAGTGAACAAGGCGAGTCCAGAGCAAAGATAGGACAAGAACACACAATGGGTGAATCAACTATAAGAGCAATTTTAATAAAGCTTCTGAATATAAAGAGAAAGGTAAGGTTGCTTCAAGTTCATCATGCATGCAGGCCACTCGAAATCAAAGTATTGTAATGATTGAATTAGAGAGAATTCTTTCTACATGGATCGAAGATTGTAACCAAAAACGGATCCCGCTAAGCACTGACCTTATTAAATCAAAAGCATTAAGTCTCTTTACAACCTTAAAAGAAAGGAATAATGGGAAATAAGAAGAATTCCACTCTAGTACTGGGTGGTTTGAGCGTTTCTAAAAGAGAAATATCATACACAATGTTCTAATCACAGGCGAAGCTGCAAGTGCAGAAAAAGAGGTGACCACAAATTATCCATAGATTTTGAAGAAAATTGTGCAAAAAGTGTGTGTGTGGGGGGGGGGGGGCTGTTGTGACCCACAAATATTTAATGTCGATGAAACTGGCCTTTTTCTGAAGGGAATGCTTTCCAAGACTTTTCTGGCCAAATCAGAGAAATCTCAACGTGATTATAAAGTCGCAAAGGCGAATGAAATTACTGCTAACAATACGCGAGCCGTTTGGAAGCACCTTCTTCCAAATTGTGCAAATGGTTTTAAAGGCTTGAATCTAAGTTAGTTAAATCTCATTCTGAGAAATTAAGTGATTTCGACCTGCTAAATTTAGATGCACAGCGGGAAGATCCTGAAGAATATGAAGAAAATTTAATCACTGACAAGCCCAAAAAGATTTCACAGAAACAAATTGAAAATATGTTTCGTGCAACAGAAGATTTTAAGCAGCAAAGCTTAGAGCTGACCCTAGTGAAGAGAGAAGCAGTAAAATTTGCAGAAGAGTAAAAGAAGCAATAGAGCCATACTATCTGTTGTATCAAAAAAAAAAAAAAAGAAAAAAGAAAAGAAACAGAATGCCCGCCAAACTACGTTAGGTCAATTCTTTGTTAAGAAGTAGAATAATAAATTTATATTTTGAATATGTTTTTGTTGTCTTTCAGCTTCATGGTTTTCCTTTAACTAGGCCCTGAGACATACCTTAAATTTTTTATTAAAAATATTAAGGATCAAAAAAGAAATTTGAGGAACGAATTATACTTTCCCCCATAGATTATTATATTCGACCAGTGCGTTTTCAATTAATGCGCCTGTTTTAAAGAACGTTTAAAGAAGGGTGCATGAATCGAGGGATGGCCGTATTTACAATTAGAAACATATATTACATTTACTGACTTTGAAAAAGTATTTGATAAAATTAAAAGAAGCATTTTATTTAACATATTAAAAGAAATACAAATACCAAATAATATTCTAAAAGCTATCACAGTACTTGTACATATGAAAATAATCAAGTATACGAGGTGTGGCTATTAAATAACGCGACAAGGTGTCAAAAGCCAATGCTATAAACTCTTCTGACGTATTCCTTTTACTTCTCGTATTGGTAAATAAACAGATGAAGGAATAAATCACACATCGGTACTGGTTCACAAATTTTGCTTTTTGCGTATTTCGGCGTTTAATGAATATTAGTAAATGTATGCTTATTCATATAAGTTTCATTTCAAAGGTATTGATAAAAAAAATAAAATAAAATAAAAAAAGCCATGCAAACGCAAAATCTTGCGCACATTTAAAACGGCCACGTTTTTCGCGCTTTAAATTAATGTTTCATTGCTAGCGTATGCAGGTGCGAGCAGGGCGAAAGATACTTTTTTTTTTTCATACAACAGACGGTATGGCCCTATTGTCTCTTCTACTCTTCTGCGCTGATAGTACAGACCACGTGCATCAGAAATATAAACGCCGGGGATTCACTTATTTACATAATTCAATGAGTTTCATCTTGTTGGTCTGTGACGTGCCAGTATCGGCACGCGGTGCTATGATTTGATATATTCTACGTTAAAAATTTAACCCTGAGATGGATAAGTGACTGATAAAATAAACAATCCCGCTAACAATCAGAAACAGACTCGCAAACGACAGTATCTCATAGTTTAGCAGAACATTCGCATCGTCTTCAGCACCAGAAGGCAAGAAGCAAAAAATGTATGAAACAATTCGAAAATGCGATCCTTCTTATTTGAAATATGAGTTTGTACCACCATACAATGATCCAATCAAACGTGTGTAATCTGCTGGAAACATTTATCAAATGATTGCATGAGACCCTGAAAACTTCGTCATCATTTTGATATACTGTTGATGGGGAATATAAGAGTAAGACAATTGAATTTTTTCAAAGAAAGGCTGAAGAATTAAAACAGCAAACTAAATGTTTTTCAGAACATACTAAATTGAATGACAAATTCGTAAAAGTATCTTTCGAAATTGCTTTGTTAATTGCAAAAACAAAGAAGCCTCATACAATTGATGAAGACCTTCTTACCAACAGCAATAAAAATTTGCGAATTATCCAGGATTCCGAAATACCAGAACTTTTAAAAACATTCCAGTGTCTAATAACACAATTAAAAGAAGAATAGATTGCATTGCCGATAATATCATGTCTACATTAATTTCACGAATCAAACAAAGTAATGCATTTGCTATTCAACTTGATGAATCTACGAATAATACAAAGGACGCTAATTTAATGGTTTTTGTTAAATACCTCTATAATTTTCGAATTCATGAAGATCTACTGTTTAGCAGAAACCTTTCCGGTGCAACCAAAGGAAAAGATATATTTGACAAGGTGAATAATTTTTTAAAAGAATATGAACTTCATTGGCAAAAGTGCATCGGGATTTGCACTGATGGTGCCATAGCCATGAAGGGGAGAATTTCAGGTTTTGTAGCAGAAGTAAAAATAAAAAAAAAGTTTATCGAATGCAAGACATGTTCATTGTCTTATCCATAGAGAAAACTTAGTATTTCGACATATGGAAGAATTGCTGAGTAAAGTGTTATCAGAATTTTCTGCTATAGTTAATTATATAAAAAATAATGCTACTAATACAATACTGTTTCGTATTTTATACCAAGAGATGGATTCCAATTACGACACTCGTTTATATCACCCAAAAATAAGGCGGTTGTCCAATGGAAAAGTTCTAACACGAGTTTTAATATTGAACTACGAATTCTTCTTCTTCTTGATATGAATCCCATGTTAGCATCTGATTTTTGTGATCAAAATTGGTTGGGTTTCATTTCTTATCTGTTCGGATTTTTTCAAAAAAAGTGAATGAATTGAATCTTTCTCTGCAAGAAAAAAAGCACTAATATATTAACACTAAACATTAAATTGCAAGCATTTAGAAGTAATCTTTCTGCGTGGCTAAAACGTTTTAAGAATAATAAAATGGAAATGTTTACTTCTCTTCACGAATATGTTAAAAAACAAACAATATTTTACTACCAACAGAAAATAAAAGGATAATAATTAACCACCTCATAAATTCTATGGTTTTTTTTTCGGAAAATATTTTCCTAATTTGAATGAAGATAAAGAATATGATTGCATAAGAACATCATTTTCAATTTAGCAATCTTCCATGGTCATCCCAAGAAGAAGAACTAATTGATATGAGAGCAGATTCAATCCTCGAATCAGAATTTGTTAACAGTTAAAATCCGAATTTTGGATTCGACAACAAAAAGAATATCTTTCATTAGTAAATGCAAACTTAAATATGCTAATTCCTTTCGCTTCTACAGATCTTTGTGAAACAGAATTTTCATCTTTATGGGTAATTGAAAATAAACACAGGTCCTATTTATCAATGGAAGCACTGGAAAGAAATCTAAGAATTACAGTTTCAAAAATTTCACTTGATATTGACTTTTTGTGTAGCAATATTCAAACACATCGACCACATTAAATTGTTATTAAACTTCTTTTATGATTTTTATTCTTACTTTGTTTATACTAATCATTTCATGTGCTTGTACTGCAAATATACAATAATAATATATCTACCTAAATAAAAATCTAAGATAATGTTTCATGTCAAATGTGTACGTAAGATGCTAAATATGTAACATTTGCATTTGATTTTTGCGATATTCGCTGTGTATGTTTTGTATTGAATATAAATACAATAAATATTATAATAATATGTCTCCACTGCGATTTTTTATAATAACTTATGATGATAATTTCTCTTTGATAATAACGGGAACATCAGTTGTACGCGCTTGAATGTTTATATTTTTGCTACACATCTATTGGGGGTTCAATGATGCCAATATCCTTAATTATAAGTGATCCTCCTGTTTCATCAGATTGAACATTTGTAGCTTTGTTAATAACGACAGCACCAACTGTATCTGAGGGAATATTTAATTCTGAATATAAATCACATCATAAAAAATTAGATACAACCTTAATGGAATTAACTGAAAGTAACCCTGCTGAACCAACAGTGTCTAAGGATCCCGAAATACTAACTCAGGATACCGGAATGTTTATTTGCACATGATTAGAATCAATCAAACTCTTGATTTACTTTTCTACAAAAATTATTTGTGCTCAAAAAGTCTTCTGTATCGCTAATAGCAGTCTTACCTGTTTTTGTATCTTTCTGTGGTTGCAGAAGAGAATGGTGTTCCTGTCCCCAACCTAAGTATTTACTCTTTTTGTTTTGCTGCGTATCAAATTCGTCACTTATAAATCCACAACTGTACTTGGATTTTAAATCTTCTTGACCTGCACGGTGCAGGGAAAGAATCACGCGATATCGCGTGATACGAGTCCTCACCGGTCGGCCGATCACGCGTTATCGCGTGGACGTCGCTAACTAAATAAAAAAAATAAATAAAATTGGCCACCACACGAAATTCCAATTTTCAGCTTGGCAATGAACGTGTTAAGAAAGTTTTCTCGCAACAATTTAATAAATTCCTCTTCATTCATATCATTATTATGGATATATACATTTTCCCGTCTTGTATCCATGTTCTCTACTGCACTATCACGTAATTTGTTCTCTCCGTGTTCACTTTAAAAGCATATACGATATTACATACTTTCTCATTGGTTTCGATCTCCTTACACAGATCTTGCAACTTTCATGGCGAATACATCTCATAATTTTTAAACAAAATAACTCAAATTGAGCTCTCCCAACAAAGACATTGTTCTGCTACTAGGTATAGATGCCATAGCAACAGTATATCTATTTAAGGAAATATTCCGTTTTACTTATGTCTAAATGATGCAGTCTATCTTGCACATTTATAAAAGAATAAATGTTATAAATTAACTCAGTAGTATCAGCAAAAATTTTAAAAAATTGTTTATCTTTCCGCAGCACTAGGAACGTTGGTTGATAGATCACCATAGATCAACCACTGGGTTGATAGATCTCACCAAAGTGAATACTCTATTATTATTATTATTATTATTATACGAATTCCTCCTGGAGTCACGACTCATTAACTGTGCAATCTCATCGGCTTCTGACACAATGGTACATGTGCATTCAGGAAAAAATTTTTCTTCCACATTCATTCTTTCCTTTTCTTTGTCATAATGATAAAATGGTTTTGAATTGTCTTTAGCCTTCAGAGACACTTCCTTTCGCATTCCGATTTAACTCTCCGCACAATACTCATAATTTTTCTGGAATGCGCTTTATCCATTTTATAAGTCGTCTCACTCTCATTATTACGATATTCCTTCTTCATCAACTTCTTATGGATCTCTTGCATCAATTTTACTCCCAGTCGCTTTGTTCTTCGAACTCCAAGAAAACAAGAAATAATAATGACGATTTATCGCTGATGATTTATCAAATACTGACTTATTTAAGCACCTTTCAAAAGTTTCCTATGCATTGATGATAACTTTCTCGTTACGTAACTGATGCCATTGTACCAAAAACTGTATTCTCCTTACTTTATCATAATTTCCAGCTTTGAAGTTTGAAACATTCATATCGTTTGCTACTTCCCAGGTTAGTGTTAACAACTGGTGGAAAAACATTCATATTATTAGTTTATACCTCTTGTGATACTATGATCGAATCCAACAGTCTTTGACCTCGAGTTGCTTCTTTACATGCTGCTTGAGAAGGGATCACAACAACTCAATAAATTCTCCTTCATTGTTATTTTGAGTTTTCTCTGTTATCCAACCAATGTTCAGATAATTTAAGTGACCTATAATGATTTATCGCTTAGTACCCAACAGAAAAATTTGATATATGCATATATTAATGATTTTAATAAGCACCCGGGATGGAGAGTACCGAAGACATCTGTCGCGATATTGTGTTTCCTAAGCGGAATATTGTATATTATTAACTGATATCTAATTCGTTCTATGCTGATTTCCTTCGGTTGTAGGATTTAAAATCTGACTTTCCAATAGAAACAAATTTAGTGATCGATTAACTAGGGTCCGGTCAGAGAAATGATTTACAAAGTTTGAACTTGGTGAAGAGAATCGAACTTAGAAGGGTCTTCTTTTAAGCGGCCCCGCTGTATAGATGCTAACTCCATTTCATCGGGGCTACAATATACACAAGCTTCATATAACCTTCTTCTTCTTCTTCTTTCTCATCCACCAGATGACGGGTTGATGCCCTTATCTGCAAATCTTTGCCATCTAGTTCTGTCTCTGGCCACATCTGTCATCTCTCTGCAGCTCAATAATTGTCACTTTTCATATTCGTCTTCCTCCAATGATTCCATTCAAGACTCTATTTAGTGATCTTTAAAAGAATATTCTCATCAGATGCCAAAACCAATTTTAAGCGCTGTTTAAGAAATATAGCTATGATATCTTCACTACAGTTTAATTCGTGTTTGACTTGCTCATTCGTTTTGTGTTCTGACCAGAGTCTTATTTATTTTTCTTAAGCATTTGATTTCGAATGTTCTGATTTTTCTTATTTCTTTCTGAATGGGTGTTCAAGGCTCGGCTCCATTACGTTGCTGTAGATATAATAATGGTTTTGTATAATTATAGTATAAGGCTTTTTGAATAACTCTTATTGTACCATATTTTCTTTAATATATCCATATTAGACCATTCTTTTATAATTCTGTCATTTACTGTTTCTGTGTTCGAGGTTATGAGTAATGAGATTGACAATATATGTATATTGCTTTAGTTGTTCAAGTATGTAATTTTCTAAGTTTACTAAAATATTTTCCTCATCTATTCCTATTTTGATTGTTTTAGTTTTGCTTAGATTGACTTTCATTCCAAAAGTTGTGCATTCTTCATTTAAACGTTTTATTGTTTTTTTTTTCAATTGTTCCCTACTTTTCAGCCATATTATTAACTGTAAAAATATGGTCTATAGCGACCTACCAGGTTGGAATCCTGCTTGATCTTCTACTATTGTCTCATTCATTAAAATCTGGATTCTGTTTTCAGTAATGCGTGTGAAGATTTTATAGCTCTGACTTGGCAATGTTATGGGTCTATAATATTAAGAACGTAGTTTATCTCCCTTTTTGAGAACTGAGGTTATGATGCTTGTCTTCGAATCATCTGAAATTTCACCAGTATATGGTATTTGGTTAAAAAGTTTAAGCAGGAAATTGATTGCTGCTATGCCACCATATTTCCACAGTTCAGTAGGAAGTTCATCATAACCAAGTGACTTAGATAAATTCATTTGGTTTATTGCATTCAGAAAATCTTCTTTTATTATGAATGGTGCTTTTTTTCTTTCTGTCTTTTCGTTTTTGTTTTACCAGTCTTCGTCTCTCTGGAAAGTATCTGGTAATATTCTTTTCATTCTTTTTTTTTTAATTTCTTGAATTGTTCCAGTTTCAATATTGTTTTTATCTTTCATTTCAGTGCTCTGTTCTGGGATGTTTTTGTTAATTGTTTTATAATTTTATATAAACTTGCTATCATTCTTTTTATTATCTTCTTCGCAAATTTTTTCTTTTTCTTCTAACCAAGTGTTTTTAGAAAATATGCACATTCTATCTATTTTGTTTCTCAGTCATGTATAACTTGCCTATTTTTCTCTATATTTTCTCTATTAAGAGTATTTTTCAGGTCTTTTTTCTTCTAAAGTTTCCAACATTTCTGTGGTAATCCACTTGTATTTGATCTAATTGTTGCACCAAGTGTTTTTCTTGCAGCATTTACCACAATTGCTTTGCCCATTTTTCACGTATTTTCTACATTTGTCAAATGCCAATTCCTTTAACTCTGTTTCTATTATGTTTCTGTAGTTGTTTTATTTAGTTATATCTTTCAGTTTTGTTATGTTAATAATATTGATGCGGGTGTTTGGTTTGCAAATTTTAAATTTCAATTTAATTTTTGCAGCTAGTAATTCATGATCAAGTCAAAATCTGCTTTTTGTAGTGTTCTTATATTTTGGATTAAGGATTTCGTATTTTTGATCAGAATATAATATTACTTTTTTAATCATGCCATCTGGAGATGTCCATATGTGTTTGCGTGATGATCTATGGAAAACATTGGTTTCAGATGAATAAAATGTTATGTTTACAGAATTCCAGCAGTCTTCTGGTTTCTCTCATCCACTCCAAATTTGCAAATCACATCTTTCATGCCTTGTGGAAATCTTCCAACCTTGGCGTTGAAGTCTCCATTACATATGGACATCCTTTTTGTCAATAAGGTCTTGTAGTTGCTGACATAAAGTATTTAATTCTTCATTTGATTGACCTGCAAATTGATGGAGAAAGATCTAGAGAGGATTAAGTGGGATATAATAGGTAATTGCCGAAACACACTGGTCAAGAGAAGGCATGGTAAATTTGAAGAATGAAAAGCTATTTTACTCACGAGGAGAAGATAACACCTAGTAGGGGAAAAGTCGCAATATGAATCAGTAACTACATCTTAACCATAGAACCACATGGTCCAAGAATTATAACAATTTGAGAAAAATCCCTTTTTCTTTTAATCTAATTGTTATAATTCTTGGACCATATGGTTCTATGGTTAAGATGTAGTTACTGATTAATATTGCGACTCTCTCTCATCTGTGGATGTTATCTTCTCCTCGTGAGTAAAATAGCTTTTCATTCTTCAAATTTACCATGCCTTCTCTTGACCAGTGTGTTTCGGCAATACCTATTATATCCCACTTAATCCTCTCTAGCTCTTTCTCCATCAATTTGACATTTCCTGCTTTAAGTAGAGTCCTTGTATTCAATGTCAGGAGAATTATTTTTAATTCTCCTGAAATTAGAAGAATTACAAGAGGTGGGTTATTTTTTAAGATGACCACACAGCATATTTTTCAACTGTTTCATGTGATCTTAAAACAGTCGCATCAGCTGCCCCGGAGGCGATAGCGTTATCTTGGGTCAGTAATGGTCCTTTATTCACAGGGTTTTGGGCAATTTTAATTCAGCCGGTTTACCACTGCTCTGTTGCTTTTGCCTTCTAGCTTTAGCTGGGCATAGTGGGAGAGAAGGCAGACTCCCACTGCACGAGAAAAAAACAAAATAAGATAGGAAAAGTTCATACCTAGTCCTCGAATACTCTAATAGCATTGGGGGGGGGGGAGGAGTAAGAATAAAAGGAAAAAAGAAAGAAGGGTAGGGACTAGTCTACGGATAATATAACAGATGTATATGATGTGAAGTAAGGTATGCTCCAGCATCAGGTACCTCTGGTTCGCCACTCCCATACTCATTAAAGTGAGCCCTTGATGTTCACCTAACACTATATAATGATAATTTATTTCTGAACTAAAAAAAAAAAGTTGCTCCGCTAAAATAAAAGTGTTGCCTTTCAATGTATGCTTTTCTCGTCCATTAAAAAGAAAAAAATCTAGCAGCAACCGAGGTCTCCTGGACAAGCAATGCATGCAGAACTCCATGTAATTCAGGAAGTCACGAAATCTTTATATTCAATTATATTTTGAAATAATTTTATATATTTTTATTTCAAATTAAAAAAAAAAGTAAAATAATTGCATCAAAGAGCCTTTTTAATATAATATTGGCACTAATGGCTTCTTATGCTATAGAAACTCACTTTTTAAACTCTTAAATGTGCCCTATACTTCTTTCGAAAAAATTTTGGTGCGTTCGCTCCTTCCTAAAATTTATCCCAGCATAGTTGATCCAAATGGTTTTGCATTCTCCTTTTGAGTTTCAGATTAATGAGAGTTATCAGACTCAGCTAACGCCTAGTTATTCCCGTAAAGGGAGTAGGCGAGTTAATGAGGGTTATTAATTATAAATGAATACGGAAAAGAAAAGGATAGAGCAAATATACTCGGTTGAGTACATCAAACGATTTCCCAATTATGACAGCTTTCCTAACAAAATATTCTTCGCAAAATAATAATATTCGTCGACAATGTTGGCTCATTGATTTCTATCCTCGACCTAGTCAAGTGAATAAAACGCTTTCAGATTATTAAGTGAATTGCTAGACACTAGATGGCAGAAGTAAATATGAGTATGCGATGTCATTCTCGTTAGGTTATATGCCAAATACTGCATTTTCGGTTACTGTCTTCTGCTTGCGTTAAGAGTGATGGATGTTATATGTGATTGTGGATAACGGGTGAATGAAAAATATCTAGGGATAATTTGATTCTGTTATACATTCTTAAAAAATAAGACTAATGGGCTGACTACCATTAGTGTAGAAAGATGTCAGGAATATTCTAGATTCTAGAGTTCAGGCAGACAACTTAATTTTAAAGATTTATTCGTTTAAATTTATTTGCTCTGTTCATGTTTGGTACAAAAGCTTAAGTCTCGTAAATGTTGCAAGCAAAATAATGCAGAATCCGACCTTTGATATAGGAACAATTACAGTAAATCTTGATTATGTTATACAAGAATTAAATACTCGCCGAACAGACCAATATTGTGAAAATATTATTAGAACTGCAAAAGAAGTAGCAAACGATCTTAATATCGATCATATTTTTCAAGACATTCGCAAAATAACAAAAACAAAAATGTTTGGTTACGAAGCATCAGATGAGACAACGCATGATCCTGAACAAAATTTTAAAATAAATGTTTTCTTCACGATTTTAGACACGACAATAACTTCAGTCACGGAAAGATTCATACTCTTAAAACAACATAGCGAGGACTTTAGAGTTATAAGCGACATTAGCAAATTGGAGCTTCAATCATTAGCAAAAGATTGGAGCGATGAAGATTTAATGAAACATTGTAAATATTTGCACTTAAAACTGAGCGACAATCAAGATTCCGACAATCGTGATATTGATGGTATGACTTTATTTGAGGAATTAACTTTGCAATGTTTTATTAAAAAAAAGTCAGCTCCTCAGGATGTTTTTTAAATTATACATACGAAAATAAATTAACCGACACGTTTCCGAATACTGCGATTGTAATGCGTATTTATTGAACATTACCAATATCCGTAGCATCAGGGGAAAGAAGTTTTTCAAATCTGAAACTAATAAAAAATTATTTGCGGTCAACAATGTCTGGAGAGCGTCTAACGGATTTATCAATTATATCAATTGAAAATAATATTATGCATTCATTAGACATTAAGATATTATTAAACATTTTATGGCGGCTAAAGCAAGACGGATAAATATGTAAATTAAATCTACATTTATCCTAATTGTTATACAGTTAAAAGCATATCTCCAAATTATCTCTGTTATGTAATAATATTTCTTTTTATATTAACGAAATAAACATTTTTGAAAATTTTTATTATTAAAAATTCCTTATTAATGAATTTTAGTGATTACAATGTTCTACTATTGTTAAATAAAATTTATTTTTATGTATGCGTATAAACTGTTTTGTACTTTTATCAAAGTAAAGTTTTTTCGAAAATTTTTCATGGACACTTATTTTATGGGGGCGCTGAAAATGTTTTGCACAAGGGCGCCTCCTACCCACAGCGCGGCACTGGAAGCAGCAGTGGGGCATGTGCAAATACTGTTTTGATAATTGATAGTGTCAGTGGCATGGAATGTTTTAAACAAGGACAAAGAGCGAATCAACATTGTTATTAGAAGTGCTGAAAAAGTTATGTGAAGTTGTTCGTAAGAAGAGACCTGAACTTTGGCTGAGAACGGATTCATTCATCATGACAATGCACCTTCACATGATGCAATAGTTGTCTACGAGTTTGTGGCTAAAAAAATAACCACAAAATTGGTTATTGTTTTAGCCACAAAAAAAAAAAAACCACTGCTTCTAAGAGCATTGTAAGATTCGCATGTTTCTATGCTGCGTAACTCAGTCTGGCCTGGGCAGTCGAATTGTGTGGATGTGTAGGTACTGCTGCAAGGTCATTCTGAATGGCCTGGGGACATTCTGTCATAAATGAGTGGCAGCGAACATGTTAAAGAATTCAAAGTGAACTCTGTCTATCCTTATGATTATTCTTTCATTCCATCACATCTTCCATCCATCTTTAAAACCCTTATGCTATTCAAATACACTAGACTTTTTTCATATCATCACCATAATGCGTTTGTCCAACTTTGCACAAAACTTGATGCCATGCACCGCTCTAAATTCTGTTCACTCATTTTTCCACTAAAACAAACAAACAAACATACATGTACAAACTTTATTACAGCTTGTCAAATACTTAACTTATCAAATGTCAAATACAGATACTTAATACTGTTTTGATATGACTCAAGGCAAAAGCACAGGTCCATACATGCATTCCCATGGTTCTGTCTACCATATGCGCGATAGTATGAGGCCATTCCTGGAATTTACCACACCACGTACAATGCAGTATGAGGAAATTCAGATCCTCCTCTTCTTATGTAACAGTCCTCGTATGTAGTCAGTTACTTCTTATTTTTTTTTCACTGTGCATTCATCTACACTCGTGCTAGCATTTTCATTTTCATATGCATAGAAAGGTTGGTGTCATTCATTATTCATAATTGAGCTTTACAGTATAAATAATGCCAAAAGAGGGGGAGAATAGATTTATTAAACTTACTATTTTGTTGGGTTTCTGCCCGGAATCTTCAGAGCATAATTATAACTGTAACAAGCACCAGCACTCACCTAAATAAATATGCTAAACACTTCAAATTGTAACTGAAACTGAAATGTTCTTACATTGCATCCTCTGTTAGCCAGATAACCATAAGTTAATTTGAAGAAGTTACGCCATCAGATCTCAAGATGACAGTTTACGAGATATTTGACAAATTAATGCAACCCTACTTGTTGATTTAAGAGAGTACTCCATAGCTCATGCTAAAAATAGTCTCTTGGACCTATAATGTCTTTGATGTAGCATCGATATTTTCCTCTATCTAATTCTATGTAAGAGCATCCAGAGCATAGTCTGCCAATCCAGACTTGCCATATAAATGATTGCGAATGTAATATTTATGTTATTCATGGTAGATGTACTGGTAGATGTTAAGTGATCTACCAGTACGTCTGAAGTAGGATAAACTGCAGGCATAAGGAAATTTTTACACTTCAAGTTGTGCAAGAGGATGATGTTGATCTTTAATAGAATGGATGAAAATAGCTAGCTGAAAGAATGGTTTGAAAGTGGCATGGATATCATATTTGCAGTGAACTTTGGCTTTTTTCTGATGTACCCTTAATATATTGGATGGGAATGGTTTTGCTGTGATCCTTTGTGTTGATTGCAGGGGGGGATGCATGCAGTATTTTATCTTTTATGTGGGCTGTAGTTGCCATTGGCTAAAAAGGTGTAAAAATCATTGAGCAAATTTCAAGGGCTGTCATTTGAACAAATAGACATTGCCCAGTGAGTAAGTGTTTTCAGGATGCCATATTGTTCGAAAGAGTGGTACGATTGCTCAATATAAATACCCTCCTGTATCAGTGGATTCTCTGTTAGGAGGTTGTCACTAGTTTATCTCAAAAGGGCATATAATTGTTACTCTCTTTGGTTTCCAAAATGTTCCATATAGAAGTTAACTAAGGGGGGAAAAGAACCCATTGCAATCCCATCCAGTTCTTGTATATTTTTATTTTCTATAAGACATAATGTGAATACCAATCATTTATTCGATGCCACATCGAAGTTGTTATAGGGTTGAGAGACTATTTTTAGAATCAGCATCAGTTGTTGAGCACTCTCCTAATCTCAACGAGTATGGCTGCATTCATTTGCCAAAGAACTGAGAAATCATCGTTTTCATACCTGATAACCTGATTTCTCCAAATTAACTTATGGTTATCTGGCCCACAGAGGGTATTATATAAGGACATGAGTTCAGTGCCGTATGCTTATCACAGTTCTAATTGTTCTGAAGATGCTGGGTAGAAAACTAGCGAATAATTTTCAAGCACCATACACAAAAATATTAACAGTCTTGCTGTCCTTCTTAAAATCATTCCCCTTTCACAACATATACATCCCCCCATATACACACGGGTACAGTAAACAGAATCTAGTATGCTAAATTTGCCTGGCGTGCTATGCATCAGCAGTGCCATAATGAACAATGCTATACAATATAAATAAACAGTCTAATCTAATAACTTACAAGGTTTCACTTGTCTGACAGTTATTTTAAACTACTGGTTTGCATCAGACTAGGCAAAAATCTTATGAGTGCAAAATCTCCTCTTTTAAATATAAAGTAGAAGTCCTGTGTTAGAAACTTATATTCTGCGTAGGTGGACTCTCACTTAGTGCATGAATTACAATAATTGAAAAGAGACGCCTTTGTAGGGCTTTAGTTTAGTGATGTAATAAAAGGGATGTTATGTGTGAGACCTTAATTAGTAGCATTTATGAAAGGCAAGCATAGGGACTCCTGGTCATTTTTTGCTTTAAATATAGACCCATCAAAGGCTTATTTCATGGGTTTATTTCGTGGTGCACCCTGGGTAACACTAATTGAGATGGAGCGATTTGGCGGCCAGTCTAACACTTAGTTCTCCTGGCTGATGCATGCAGTCAAACAATAGTGATTTTTCTAATTTTATTGATGATGCTGACAAAAACTGGGATTTAGCCTTAAGATGTGTTAGTGGAATATCGAGGGAATTAACAGAGCAAAATGTGACTATCTCTGTAAAATACAGAAAATAACATTGACGTTGTGCTTCTTCAAGAAACGCATGCTGAAAACGAAGACGACCTTAATAGAAGAGGAAAAATAACTGATTACACTCTGATTGGTGCTATATATCACCGGAATTATGGCATTGCAACATATATCAAGGATGATATAGAAAATGCTTTTGTCCTGACAACGAGATGTGATAACGATACCCATCTTGTGAGTGTGAAAATCCACAACATAACAATAGTCAGTGTCTATAAACCTCATTTAACATCATGGTCTGTAGATGTGATGCCTACTTATCAACATCAAACAGTATGGATTGGTGATTTTAATAGCCATCATGAAGAATGGGTGTACCGTGATATCAACGGCTGCAGTACTACCCTCATTCAATTGGCAGAAATAAATAATATACACCTTGTATTTGATGCCAAAGATAGAAACACCTTTAGATCAGCACGACAAATAGAGTCTAATCCAGACTTATGTTTTGTTTCATTAAACACAGAAGGGCAACCATTACAGCAAGATGATATGTGCTTTCTAACTTCCCACACAATCAACATCGACCGGAGTTATTGGAAATTGGTATGACACTACCTATAGCAAGATCATTTCCACGACTGCTTTGGACTTTTAATAAAGCAAATTGGAGAACTTTTGCGAATGAATTGGATATCTGTGTTCGTTGGATATCTGTTAGAGTTGCGGAGTACAAGAGATTTGTAGGAGCAATCATATCAACTGCCAAAAAATATATATCCCTAGAGGTTACAGAAAAGATTATGTCCCCGGATGGAATGAAGAGAGTGAACATCTCTATAGAGAGATCCTTAAATAGCAGATGAATTACTACATAGCCTGAACTCATCTTGAAAAACAAAATAGATTGATACGGTTGAAAACCTTGCCTTGAAACGATCAAATAGAAAAGCTTGGAATCTTCTCCAACAAATATCCACAACTAATCTACCTAAAAGAAAAAGCACAATTATCTCTCCTTAGAAAATAGCTAATCAAATCGTTAATATGTCAAGGGAACCTAGGGACCGTGAACATACCAAGAAAGTTAAGAAAAAACTTAGAGCTTTAAAAACAAATGCCCCTGCTTTCTTACAATATGCCTCAATCTTCACTATAGATGAAGTAAAAGTCGTCATAAAAGATATCAAAGCAGGCAAGGCCCCAGGCATCGAAGGTGTCCATCCTGAATTTTTTTATTAATAGTGGGCCAAATACTATAACATGGCTCTGTGAATTATTTTCTGATATAATATTGACTGGCCGACTACCTAGCCAGTTTAAGAAGTCAAAAATAGTTGCTATTCTTAAACCTGGAAAACCACCCCAGGAGGCAAAAAGTTACAGACCTATTGTTTTATTGAGTTGCACCTATAAAATGTTAGAACGCATCCTGTACAACAGATTGTCCATACCAATTATGCAGCATGTCCCGATTAAACAAGCT
>NW_028327903.1:0-52563 GCF_054136105.1 Typopeltis vanoorti
GACGGATCACTGTCTGGTATAGTAGAATTTTGTTTCTTGAGATTAGTTGCTGTATCTTTTGAAGCTTTGATGCATGTGCTCTTGATGTGGCTGTTGAAGGATAATCGTTTATCGAGAAATATTCCGAGGTATTTGGCTTCAGTTTTCCGGGGAATTTTAGAGTTGAACAGGGTGATATCTCCTTTGTGGGATGCTCGTCTTCTTGTGAAGAGTATCGTTGTGCTTTTCTGGGGGTTTAATTGTAGTCGCCAGTATGTAAACCATTTTCTAGATTCAGGATGGTGTCTTGTAGTTTTTTGGTTACGAGATATGGTTGGCGGGATCTGGGTTGTAAATCCGTGTCATCTGCATAAAGGGCGATGGTGGATATGAGAGGATTTTGAGCGATGTCTGACATATAGATGTTGAACAGGATCGGGGCTAGCAGGTGATCCTTGAGGAACTCCAGCGAGGATTTTCCGTTGGCTCGAGACTGTTTCTTTGATTTTGACTTGCATTCTCCTGTTTGAGAGGTATGATTTGATCAGGTGTATCATGTTTAGTGGAAAGTTAGCGATGATAAGTTTGTAGAGGAGGCTTTCTTGCCAGATCTTCCCGAAGGACTTTGAGATGTCTAGGAACAGCTCCAATGTGCTGATTCCAATTAAATCCTGTGGTGATGTATTCTACCAGTCTATGGATCTGTTGGGTAGTGCTGTAATTTTGACGGAAGCCAAATTGACATGATCTTGGAGTCTGATGAGGATGATTTTCTCAGCTATTTTCCCTAAGTTGGATAGCAGGCTGATGGGACGGTAATTTTCAGGTAGGTATGGGTCTTTGCCTGGTTTGTGAATTGGGATGATGTCAGCTATTTTCCATGACTGGGGTAAGTGCTGCCATAAGAGGATGGAGTTTATGATGTTTGCCAGATGTGCTATGGCGTTGCGTGGTAGTGCCTTGATGACTTGATTAGTGGTGCAGTCAGGACCTGGGGCTTTTTTGATCTTGAGATGGTTGATGATGACGATTATTTCTGTAGGCGAGGCAGGCATTATAGGGCTTGGATTGTCATCGGGACGATTTATTGTGAACCTGACTTTACAATGGATCTTGTATACATGGCTGAGGTTTACGTTCTCATATGCAGAACTGCATTGTTTCTCTAGGTTTCTTGCTATGGCTTCGGCTTTGTCAGCATCTGTGTATGCAAAATGCTGTTCTGCTTGGAGAGGGGGGCGGGATTTGCGCTTGTTCCTGAGGTTATTTAGGAATTTCCATATGGAATGATCTGTTGTGGAGACGGAGGTGAGCTTCTTGTCCCATTGTTGATTCCTATGGTTCTGGAGAGCTTCTCGGACAGATTTGTTTAATCTGTTGAGGGCTGTTTTGTCCTGGGGAGCATGGGTGTTGTGATATATTTTTCTTTGTCTGTTTTTTCCCTTATTAAGTCCATGATTTCTTCTGGGAGACGGTTTTGTTTGTGGGTAATCGTGAATACTGTGGCTGCTGTTATGGCTTTATTGATATTGACAATGGAGGTTTGGGGGGGGGAGGTGACTTGTCTTTGTTACCTATGTGAACTAGGATTGGGTTGTGGTCTTATTTTATAATTCGTTCAGTGCTTGAATGCTGTGCTGGTATTTGATGTTGTGTAGGATGGCGATGTCTAGGATGTCGGCTGTGCCAGTTGGGCTGTGGTGGGTTGGCTCGGTGGATCCTATTACGACAGCGTTGTTTAATCCTGTGTAGCTGAAGAGGATACGGCCATTTTTATTTGTGGTTCTGCTGTTCCAGGATGGATGTTTGGAGTTTAAGCCCCCAGCGACGATGATGGATTCATTTATGCTTAGTACAGCATCCAAGTCAGAAAATAGCGGGGGAGTTGTAGGTGGCGTAGATTTTAAGTCTTCCAGATGAGTTTGTGTGGACTTCGACACCGGTGAGTTCTAGGTTGGAGGTTGTGGGGGGGGGTGAGTATTCTATTGTGCCTGATGCAGTTCCTGATAAATATGGCTGTACCACAGCCTCTGCAGTCCAGTCGGTAATTTCTATAAAGTGTGTAGCGTCTCAGTTTTGAATTGTCTGCAGATCGTAGATGAATTTCATTAATTAGGATGATGTCAGGGTTGAATCTGTGAGAGAATTCTTGAAGCTCCAGTGTATTGTTTTTTAGGCCAATGGCGTTCCAATCGGCGATCTGTAGTGAGTCTGGGAGTAATTTAGTTTTGTTCATTAACAAGCATTGATATGATGGTTTGAATTTCTTTTAGAAATCGTTTTGTGGAGTTTGGTGAAGGGTTTGACTTTCTGAAGTCTTGAAGCATGTTTGCCAATGCGGCTGTCATGACTGTTGGCATGTTTGGAAGAATTTGGTCCTGCTGGATATCTTTGGATTAGCGGGCTACTTCGGCATATGTCCTGCTTCGACGGTGGCTTTCCAGACTGTTGGTATTTTCCATTTGAGAGAGCTGGTATTTTCTTGTCTTTTGTTGGATGTCAGGCGACTGGGGAGCCGTCAACTCTGGTTCCTGTTGGCAGGGTTGAAGGATCTGTTTCCTTTTGTTGTCTGTTTTATTCTTACGGTAATGACTGCAGCCTCTGTATTTTTCCGATGGTGGCCCCCACAGTTCGCGCATTTGAGCTGGTGAGGTTCTGGGTTTTGAGCAGTTGCAGTGGGGTGGTTTTGCCCACATATGAGGCATTTGTAGTCTGCTCTGCAGAGTTTCTGTGCGTCTACGTACTTCTAACATCCGTTTCACTGGCCCGACGAGACTCTTTTCCTTAGTGGTTCAGTTGTGATTTTCAGACCACAGATCGTTGTTATGTTGTATATGTTCTTGTGTGTATTGGGTATCTCTACGAGTACTAGGGGCATTGGACTCTTGTCTGCCCGTAACACTCTGCTGATTTTGACAGGTGGTAGATCGTGGAGGCTGAGGTCTTCAGTAAGTTTATCTGTGCAGATGTTTTCTGTTACTCCCCTGAGTACAACTTTTAGGTTTTTCTCTGACTTCAGTGAGTAAGTATGATATTTAATATCTAACTCATCCATGGTTTTTGTGAGGTGTCTGTAGTCGCCTACTGTGGCACGCTGGATTTTAATTCCGTTGTCTACATTTTCTGCCCATGAAAAGGCAATTTGGTGGTTTTGCATAATACGCCTGAGGGCCGGCCATCGTTCTTTTTCCCGTAGTACAATTGGAGGAACTTTTTCATTGTTGGGTATGGGGAGGTCAGTGTTGGGGGCATCTTCTTCCATCCCCTCACAAATGGAAAATACCAACAGCCTGGAAAGCCGCCGTCGAAGCAGGACATATGCCGAAGTAGCCCGCTAATCCAAAGATATCCAGCAGGACCAAATTCTTCCAACCATGACAACAGTCATGGCAGCCTCATTGGCAAACATTTGTTTTTCGCTTTTTTCGAGCATGAGTTTCAGTATCGTCTTTTGGTGTGGGAGCAGAGATTATCAAATTCGTCTTCCCTTCTTCCCCTGGTGTTGAGTTGTCCCCTTCTGTGGAGTCATCTGAATATAGGTTTAGAAACCCTGGCCACTTTACCTCAAATTTCTTAAACAGTTTTTTGAGGAGGTCGAGCGCCAGCTTCTTATCCAGAGATTGGGCAAATTCGTCGGGACTTAAACTGTTCATGTTTAAAAGTATTCAAATATGCTTACCTGAGAAATATTTACAATGGCGAACAGAACGGGCAAGGGCCGGAAAATTGCATCAAAAGTCAAAGTCTTACATTGTATTCCGCTATCAAAGAAGATTCACAAAATTTAAAACTGACTAATCACCACTGAAATCAAAAACATTCTTCGCAACAACAACAACCATCATGCCGGTAATCATCTTCCGCCATTTTGAATCCTTATTCCTTAAAAGGACTGGCTTAAAGGGTCGAAGCAAGAATGATTTTCATATTCTCCGTTATCTGTAGAGGATAGTGTAGGGATAAAGTGTTATTGAACTATTAAAGCTCTGATCATGGCAGGAGGGTAACAGCAATAACCGAGCCTCAGTTAGAACTTCATTGGCTACAGCATTACCATCCATACCCTCCAAGGGTATTATTAATCACCGCATCGATTGGTGTGCAAAAAGAATTATTAAGAGTCTATTCGGATTAAAAAAAAATATTTTATATCTAATTTCTAAAAAAAAAAAATTTTTATTTTACCTAAAAATAGATAAAGAAATTAAAGTAATAAAATAAAATTAAAATAATAATTAAAAAATATAGTAGTTCTTATTTTTATGAGCAATTCAGAATATACAAATATGAAGTAAAGTCTTCATGAGGTTTCATTTTTTTCTGATAGGTGGCGACACTACACTGACTTTTAACAAAACAAATCTAATGTGGCAATTTTCTGCGGACAACTCCTACAAAAGTGAAAAACGTTTGTCATAGCAGAAACCAATAAATTTGTAGTGCAAAAGCTGGCACATGGATGGACCAATGAGTTGAAGTATAATCAGCTGAGAATTTTTGGATTAATATCGCTGCTGTGAATACCACCTTTCAAAGAAACATGAGTGGGGAAAATTAGGAGTTAATGTTAATGACCTTCACTATTTCATACGGAACAAAAACAATATCATTCGTACTTCCTAATATTAAAAGAAGGATAATTATCTTGGGTGAATACAAATAGCCTTCTTGGAATACCGTAATAGTTCAGATTGCTAGGGCTAAAATGATACTCACAGTAATCTCTCTGGTTTTTTTCTTCATATCATTGTCTAAGCGCCTGTTAATACCTTGAATTTTCTAAGAGAAAAAAAAATAATATATTATTTCTTTGATAAAATCTTACAGATTATAAAATGAAGAATTAACTATTTTACTTTTAGATTTATAATTAGGCAACTTTTCACTACTCTCACTAGTAAGACCATTAGATGTGTTCACAGAAATATTTCATCACAGAATGTCTTTTTAAGTCTCTTACTTAGACTTATTTTTAAGGGCTTGTAAACTGCATTTCTTATATAAAATCGTTAACTAATACAATCTCGCCATGTGCCGTAAGATTATAGATCTCATTTGTGTGTGTGTGTGTGTGTGTGTGTGTGTGTGTGTGTGTGTGTGTGTGTGTGTGTGTGTGTGTGTGTGTGTGTGTGTGTGTGTGTGTGTGTGTTAAAATCAGGATAGAGATATCCATAATTTTAAATTGTATCATCTGGTCGAAAGTTCACATTCCCTAGAATACACAGTAGAGAAGGGCAACTCGTAGAGAAGGTGGCTCAAGTTCTGTACAATTCTTGTCACACTATCTTTACCAGAAACATTGAATTGCAAATATGATATTACTTATGTACAAAAAGGATGTAACATATACATAACTATTAAGTGAGTTGAATTTATATAAAATGATTAGTATTTTTTTTATTTTTATAGAGACAGATGAAATCATATAATAGCCGAATCTATACATTAAGGATGATCATCAATTCTCCTTCGTTACCTGCCTTTAGTTGAAAATCTCTGATAAAGATCCTTCGATTTCTAGATGGGATTCGAAACCAGGATTCCTCAAACAAACCGCATCATCGAACCCAACTGAGCGACGGACACTCTTTTATTTTTAAGTATTTTATTTAATCTTTTTAAATGGACTTTTTTCTAAAAAATTTAATAAATTTAAAGTAAGCGCCCTGTTTTTGCCTGCTTCTACATGTACACGTTAATCAGCAAATGTTGATTTTAAAAAGTGCAAACCAAGACAATTCCGATACCGAATATTACATTCTCAAAATCTCTCAGGTTAATTCGAAACCTTCAAGTTTTTTTCTATACTTGGCTATAAAATATGGATGGATCCATAATATTCTCTATCAAATGTTCTTATTGATTCCAAATTAAAGTGGCTGGGATCTATATTTCGCAGTTCACTATTATAGAAATGAAAAATAAAACAAGGCATAATAACATATACAGAACGCATAGTAATGAATTTATATGAAAATAAAAAAGATAAATTCACTAATTTAAAATGTATAAATTTTAGAGAAGAAATACTAATGAAAATTATAAATCATCTGAAAAATAAAACCATTTTATATGAATTATATTTAAGTACTCTTCCGCCCTCAGAAAGATTGTAAAATGCTATGTGAATGATTATGTTATTTTGACTGCCCAATTGTAACAAGGTTCTGATGCGCATGCGTTATATCCATCATATTGGTGGCATGGTGCTCGTTTTGCAATCAGTTTTGTGTACCTTTTTTGGAACAGCCTTCAACTGGACAAACAATTATTCATCTGCAAGGCTAACATTAATTGCTAACGAAATTTAATCTATTTGAGAATCAAGATTTAAATGGTGATTCTCGGATCGTATATTATTTTAGATGTACACTAACTTAATTTGTGCTTCTAAATTTACTCACTGTGATTTCCTTTGCTTTCTTTTTCTGTTCCTCGTCCATTTGTTTCCAATTCTTTTCCAAAGTCTAAAAAAAAAATAATAAAAAAAATAAATGAAAAAAATAAAAAATGAGAGAATCAGTAAGATTTGTCGCCAATAAATCCGAAATGTGATCCAGTGTTAAAGATTTTCACACCCTCGTACAAATTGTCTTCAATAAACTAAGAATACTGCCAGATATTGAAACATTCTTTGATTCCATATCTACAAAATCCCGAAAATCGTTCAAATCAATTTTATAGTTTAAAATTTCAATAAATGTGATTATTTCTACTAGTTTGTTTTATGGGGAAGTTAATTCCCTATTCCCAGGAAGCGCATCGAAACTTGAACTTAAAATTCATGTTTTAATATATTAATTTAAAAATTTTCCAAGATGATTGTGCGTTTGATTAATTTTTGCACTTTCTGAATGGTAGTAGATCGAGACTGAAATGCAGTTGAAAGTAATGAAAATTTGTCAAGAATGTCTAAGATTAAAGCAAGGTCTTGCAAAAAAATATTAATGTCAGCTAACCTCTTTGCGAAACCAGTGTCGCTAGCCATTGTGGAATGAAGTCGTACCCCTCTACAGTTTACAGCCATTGCCGGTAACAGCCGAGTCGCACGAGCCACCTCCAGCACACCTCTGGTTATATATAGGTGGTACATGAATTTCACATCACCTATTGTGCGATCGGTATTCGCTATATGGCTTGAACTAACGTTTAACCAACTGAAGCTAAGCAATGCTTTTTTTTTTGGCTAGAGGAGGCGAAGCAAGAATGCTTTTCATATTCCTCGTTACCTGTAGAAGATAATGTATGGATAGGGTGTTATTGAGCTATAAGCTCTGGTCATGGCGAGGTAAAGGCAATAGCCGAGCCTCAGTTAAAACTTCATTGGCTACAGCATTGCCATCCTTTACCCTCTGGAATCCTTCATCGTTCGTAAACAAAGCTTTTTTTTTTTTTTTCTGGCTAGATGGGTGAAGCAAAAATGCTTTTCATATTCCCCGTTATCTGTAAAGAAAATGTATGGATAGGGTAATATACTGTAGAGCTATATATATAGCGCTATAAGCTGTGATCATGGCAGGAGGCTAATAGCAATAACCGAACCTCAGTTTAAACTTCATTGCCATCTATTACCCTCCCTGGGTACCCATTTTAGTCGCCTCGTACGACATGCATGGACTACAGTGGGGCTGTTCTTATCCCGGCCACTACACGGGGCCGTAAACAATGCTTATGTACGAGATTGACTTTTATAAAGTATAATTTCAAATAATAAAAAGGTGCGTTAGTATTTTTTTAAATATTTAAATATTTAAAATATTATAATTTATTCAAAATTAATATAAAATTTTATTTTTAATGATGCTCTTACTGGTTCGTCTGGCTTACACAATCATTCTCAGTTGGAAATACTCAGGAAACGCGGCTTATTTTAATATCACACTCACACACACACACTGGAAAGCAGATACTCTCTGCCGGAGGTAATTCACAGAATATTTAAATTTGCGCCTACGTGTCCATGAGTAACAGGCTGATTTCAATTTTTTTTTTTTTTTTTTTTTTTTTACATTTCGGTTAAATTTCAGCCAATCCTTTTAGATAAATATCCAATGAAATGTCCACTTGGGACCTCTACACAAGTTGTAGATTGTAAAGAAGATGATTACATAAACAGATTAATAAAGTAGTTTTAGTTAGGACAATGTTAAAGAATCTTACCTCAAAATCTCTTAAAAATGACGAATTCTCTTTTTTGAGTTCCTGAAAATGAAATAATATTACTTTATTTCTGGAAACAACTTTCTCTTTCGTGTAAGTCCAAAGTATATGAGAATATATAAAGAAAAAGGGATGCAGTCTTGGAAAATGGTATGCAGTCAAATTGTGCAAGCAGATCATCCAAGTCTATTCGTCAAGGACATTCTTTAATATACTTATTAACAGTTTCTTTGATGGGTGTAAATTTCATCCAGATAACTTGTTGATGTACAGGTGAAATGATACATTTTACATAAGTAAATGAACACAGTGTCATAAATGTTACGTTATTGTTGTTGCCTTAATTGATAAAATTTTAAAAAATAATGAAAATTAAAATCATATTATATCATGATAAAATAAACGAACTAGATCAGTTCTCACATTTGATGTACGCGAAGATATAAACGAACTAGATGATTTCTCAAACTTAATATATGCGATATGCAAAGATATCGAATTTCACATGTTCTTTTTTTTTTTTCTTTTTTTTTTATTAGATGGATGAAGCAAGAATGCTTTTCGTATTCTCCGTTATCTGTAGAAGAAAATGTATGGATAGGGTAATATAGGGCTATAAGCTCTGATCATGGTAGGAGGGTAACAGCAACAGTCGAGCCTCAGTTTAAACTTCATTGGCTACAGCATAGCCATCCATTACCCTCCCTGGGTACCCATTTTATTCGCCTCGTAAAACATGCATGGGCTACAGTGGGGCTATTCTTATCCCGGCCATCACACAGGGATTTCACGTTCTTATAAGTCCTTCATAAGGACTGGCTTAAAGGGGCGAAGCAAGAATGCTTTCATATTCCCCGTTGTCTGTAGAGGACAGTGTAAGAATAAGGTGTTATTGAGCTATTAAAGCTCTGATCATGGCAGGAGGGTAACAGCAATAGCCGCGCCTCAGTTAGAACTTCATTGGCTACGGTAGCGCCATCCATCACCCTTCCTGGGTACCCATTTTAGTCGCCTCGTACGACATGCATGAGCTACATCGGGCTATTCCTATCCCGGCCATCACACGGGAGAGTTTCACGTTCTCTTAATAATGAAGTTTATTTAAAATATATTCATATATTTATCTGTGTGGATTATTAATCAATTTTATTTTATCATAATAAAAACGATATGTTATCCAAAAATTTCAAATTTTTAAACTTTAAATTTATTTTATAATTATATTTACGATATATTATCATACTATTTCATATATTGTTGAGATTGATGCTTCCTTTGCGTAGCAGATTTCATATTTACTAAAATACCTTTAGTATTCAACAGTATTTCGTGCTGGTTACAATTTACGGACCAACTGCCATGGTTGCAGGCCACCATTTATAGCTATCAACTGCGTGTAACATCTCCGGTCTGTCCATCAGTTTTCGTGGCATAAAAGTGAGCTTTTCTTGCATAAGTTGTAGATCCAACCACTATTTTATTAGGCATCATCAGATTCATGGAAACGTTCGTAAAATATGTCTTGTTATCTGCAAATCCTAAACCATCACTTTGGTGGAGATATGTAGAAGACATTCAGAATATGGAAACACAGTGTGGCTGAGTTATACGATTTTCTGGCATCTGTTAACTCCTTCCATAAAATCAAATTCACTTTAAAACTTGAAAAGTAAGGAAAATTACCTTTTCCAGATGTTCTAATTAGGAAAAAAAGCAGACAGAGGCATTTCTCCTCGTTACACCAGATTTCACAAAAATTAGGTGTTGTACATTCGCTGAGAAAGAGGGCCATCTCTATTATAAGAGATGAAGGAACATTAACAGCAGAATTACATTCTATTCTCCAACTATTCATCAGCAGTGGATGTCCTAAACAAATAGCACAAAGAATACTACTCTGTAATCCCTCTCCACAACAGATCCATGACATTCATTACAGAGCTTCAATTTCCATCTCATATATTGGCGAACTTTCGCTAAAAATTGCAAATATTCTGGAATCTGATGATAACAGAGTGGCCTTCAAACCCATTATGACGGTACGAAATCTGTTACGTTCGCCCAAGGACCAAAACCCTTTCAACAAACATCCTGGAGTTTACAACATTCCATGTTCTTGTGGCTTTTATTACATAGGACAAACTTCTAGAATTTTAGAAATAAGACAAAAGGAGCATATTGGAAACGTTAATAACAGAGAAGACAGCTCAGGGTTGGCATTCCATTTTTCCCACACTCCCAACAACACTGAGTGGGATAAGCGCTCCATGCCGTACACAGAAGATAACTTCAGCAACATCAAAGAGACTACGATGGTAATCCACTCACCTTTAAAGAGAAACCAAGGGATGATCTTGTGTGACATTTGAAAGTAACCTATTAGATCATTAAACATGTCAGACTTTACTTTTTCTGCAAACTATCGGACGCACCTGCTGAACAATGACTGACCATGTGCCAGCATCCACATGTTTCTGTTGAACTTATATTCTTGTGTAACGGTTCCTACACATTCGGGGTTTTTAGTGATGTATTGATTCATATGTAAACTCTTGTTGTATATGTATTTTTGTGTTTATCCTAACCCAGATGAAGCCACTAGCTTAAGTGGAGAAACCAGTAGGTTTATTAAATCATTACGTTTCATAAACCCAGTGTTAGTTATTTTTTATTACATTAGTTTCTTGGTCGAAAAAACACGACATATTTATCATGAACAGACTTGTTCGGGAAGTCATACGAAAGGTACGTGAACTAGAACAACTACAATGCAAGAAAGGCAAACTTCTGAATCACATTTATGTTTCTAAACAATTGTCGGAAGAATATTATAATTCTGAAGTTTGTACTTTTCAAAGAACGTTTCCAATCCAGAATCGCCAAACAGGTCTATAAAAACATCAATAACTGTTCCGCAAGGTATGCACGACGAAGTTGATTCATTGTTTCTTGGTTTTTAGTCATATATTTATCGGTATGGTCTACTAATAAATTTTTTCTTATAATCATAAAAACGCTATATTATCCAAACATTCCATATTTTTAAGCTTTAAATAAAGAACAATACTTTATTTTATACTTACTATTTATGATATATTATAATGCTGTTTCATATATTGTTGCGATTGATGATTCAGTTGCGTAGCAGATTTCATATTTACTAAAATAGCTTCAGTATTCAACAGCATTTCGTGCTGGTAAGAATTTACCGACCAACTACCAAGGTTTTAGTTTTTGTGGCATAAACAATCTAATTACCTGACCAGCTACTTACTTCTCATACTAAAGTAAGTAGCTGGTTAATCCTTGTCCACAAAAGTAACTATAAGTGATCTTTCATCCTAGGGGTATAGGCATCAGTCTTGGATCTGTCTTAATTTAATTGAGCTTTTCTTGCGTGAGTTACAGATCCATTCGCTAATTTATTATGCATTATCAGATGTCGAATGGTCAGTGCGTTCCTCGGTGACGTGTCATACCAATCGTTGCCAGGTGATCCTGTTTTATGCATGTTCTTCATAAACCACGCGTTTCAGTTGGCCCACAGCCAAAAGTCACAGGGATTGCCATCAGGCGAACGAGGTAGTCACGCTGAGAGAAATGCATGACTCATCACTTTGTGTTCTGTGAAGTGTTTTCGTAACAGTCGCTGCACCGGCAATCCGATGTGAGGTGGTGCACTGATGTAGATCCGCTATTTTCAAATTGAAAAATCATTTTTCTAAGATTTGTTATTGACATTGCACATTTTCTCCTATCCTTCAAACGCCATAATATATATATATATATATATATATATATATATATATATATATATATATATATATATATATATATATATATATATATATATATATATATATATATATATATATATATATATATATATATATATTATATTATATATGTAAACTAGAAGGGATATGCAGTCTTGTTAATGCAGTCAATAATATAATTTAGTATATAAATAAATAAAAGCACTTTACACATATTTCCTGCCTTAATGAATCTATCTGCAGTTTGCTGCTCTGTACTGTCTGAAAAAAAACGAATTCAAAATGAAAATACCTTTCAGAAAAAGCGTTTCGTCATATAATATTAAGAAATATTATCCAATTATTAAATATTAACAAAACTATTTTAGATATTTATATAATAAATTTGAAACCGATAAAATCTTACTGTTTTAAAATAATTTTGTTCTACCTTCTATAATATACAGAGGGTATTTAAAAATTCCACGCACAAACTTTGAGGGGAGGTAGAGAACATCAAAATCAACCATATTCACATTGGAAAGCATGTTAGTACCGCCACCGGAAGGTACTAACAGGGACACAAAGATACAGAAATAACACAAGTCAGTAAGTAGTGTAAAAAAATTATTAGACGTAACTGAACAGTTCAGTAGCAGTTGGATACATAATATGGTTTCACATCAGGTGCTCAAAGTTACAACCATTAACAGAGATGCATGCCTGACATATTAGCAGCAACAATTGGCGATTGTTGCCATGAGGTCCATGTCAGAGGCAACAAGCGTTTCGTACACCATGGCTTTAAGGGTCCCCCCACAAAAAGAAATCAATGTTCGATAAATCAGGTGAGCGTGGGGGCAATGCGAAGGGTCCACCACGCCCAATCTATCGAGGCCCAAAGGACCTGTCCAAATACTGACGCACAGAAATTCCAAAATGGGCTGGAGCCCCGTCGTGTTGGAACCACACCTGCCGACGCACAGTCATTCGACCATTGTTCAGTAAATCTGGCAGAACTTCTTCCAGAAAGGTCCGATACTTCTGGGAGTCCATTTGGGGTGGTAACAGATATGAGTCGACTAAACAGTCAGCGAAGATACCTGCCCATACATTAATGGCGAAGCGTTGTTGTACAGCATGTGATCGCACAGCGTGTAAGTTCTCATGAGCCCACACATGAGCATTGTGATGATTGAAGACCCCTTTGCGGATAAATGAAGCTTCATCCGTGAACAAAACACAAGTCATAAAATCCGGGTCTAGGATAATCTTCGATCATCAGTAACTGGACCCGTTGCAGATGAAATGCATGTCAGGACTCAGAGTGCAAAAGGCGCAATACACTGGATCGAGATACTCCTATAGCAGAGGCACCAGCACGTGTGCTTGTCTCTGGATTATTGTCCATCGCATGCAACACCTCCTCTTCCATTGCGGGATTTCGCATCGATCGTGACCGCCTGCGATCCCTGAATGATCCATATTCACACAAATTCTGATGCAAATGTGCAAACGTTTGGTGTTGCGGTACACGTCTGTTTGGGTACCTTTCCCGATACATTCGTACAGTGGCTCGTCCATTACCATCAGCTAACCCGTAAATGAGGTGCATGTCTGTTATCTCAACGTTCGTAAAACGACGCATGTTTTTCATACGACTTCGAAAGCTTGAATGAGGAAGCCCCAATTGCTCACCTGGAGCGCTGGGGAACAGCGCCACCTATCACTTTCGGGTGACGTTTCCGGTCATGCTTTCCTATGTGAATATGGTTGATTTTGATGTTCGCTACATCCTCTCAAAGTTTGTACGTGGAATTTTGAACCACCCTGTATAATATACACATATGGCCACTGAAGTAAAAACTTTTATTTAATATACAGTGTTGGACATCATTTAACTTAACGTTAATTTAACGCTGTGTACATCGCATACTGGATAAAAAAAAGTCAATATTGTAGGATGGACTTTATCAGCAACAATGTTCAGATATTTCTTGGAGGACACCTAACTGCCATACATATCAGGGTACCCGCTCGGTACCAAAGAACATACCCACACCATGACACCATTGACCAGACCCTTGAGTTGTGTTTACAAGGCAAGCTGGGTTCATTGCTTCGTGGTTGCTCCCGCCAAACTCTCTGCTTACCATTAGTACAGTATAGAACAAGGTGTACATGACTCTTCAGATCACACAACTTTTTTCACTCTTCCAGTGTCCAGTCCCAGTGTTTCCGATACCAGTGTAGACTAACTTTCCGGTTAATGATGACACTACCAATATTGCTCCCCTTCAATTCCGTGTACATAGTTCGGTGAGATATATGGGTCGGGAATAGCCTTTATTAAAGGCTTCGGTAAATTGCTGCACACAGGATAAACAAAATGAGTTATTTTTCCACTGATTAGACACCCGGAATATTTGTTCGTTTGTTCATCTCTTTTGGCAGAACAAAATTCTTTCTTCGGTGCCTCCTGTTATAAGTTTAAACTCTTTCTACAGTGAAAAACTTACTGTTATAAAAAATGATATTTTTGCCACATATTCTAATGTTGCATTTCTCGCTGTGCGCATCATTTTTTCATGAAGCATTAACATCTTGGAATTTAAAAAAATTGTTTGTTTCCATCAAAACATTTACATTTCAGTAATTAGAACCTTCTGACTTTAAATATTTGAAGTGATTTTGTTATCCAAATATTTTCAAATTATTTCTCATCATAGTACTGCAAACCGTATTCCCAGTAAGCCAAAGACAATAACAGACCCATTGAACGTTACTAGAATCACCTTAATGCTAAATATCCAATATTTAGCATTGATCCATTGTTGCACCTCACTCCTAATAAATATCCGTCTCTGTCATTTATTGAACAACCACCTAGGTAATTTCTTAAGCAGTGATCCCAGAAAACAGTACTGCATAAAACAGGTAAAGTCGTAAAATATACAGTAGATTATGGAGAATAAGCGACTAGGTCTGTGGAAGCAAAAGAGCGTCAAAAGAAGAAGGAGATAAAAACGTATAATTATTAATTCTTTGCTTCACTGGAGAAAAGGTGAAATGAAAAGAAATCGTGTCACCTTTTTCTTTTCTTTTAAATTTCTTTTCTTTCAAATTGTATAAAGTTTGATCAATTAAATTAAGATTGTCACTCACTTTCTGGAGGTCATCTTGTTTCTTGATGAGGAACAGCAACACATCTGGATGTTGATCAAGGGATTTTTCGTGCGCTTTCATCTCTTTTAGCGTCCCCTATTCAATGGAATTGATAAGAATGTTTTGTTAAATTGGGGAAAATTTAAAGAAGTATGTACATGGGCTGATCAAAAAACTATCCTGGACAGAATGTTTTTTAGACCAATATTGACAGTATCGAGAGATGAATATCTAGGATATTTTGGCAACATATTCTGCCTGAAAATAAGTTAGTAGGTTGAGTACGTTTTGACTGAACTTGTGCTTCTGCATAAATGTCATACGGCGAGCAGATTAGCGTATGAAAATTTTCAACAAGTATTTTGAGAATAAAATTGAGTCAATTCAAGTATATTTAAGAAAGGTAAGTCCAGTCGAATATCAAGGTAATTCAGAATGCTTCTTTTTTTGTTTGTTTGTTTTGGGTGTAATTGATCATAAATAACTAGTCCAAGGCAAAATGTCAGTATCTTCATAATACTTCTACCCGGGCTTTCAAGAGATATGCCTTCTGCCCCTGATTCATGTATCATACCTATAGTTTATGTCACTTGGTTTCTGTACATGCCTGGATGTCCAGAAATTCTCGGTCAAGTGTAGCTTTCTCCACTCTATGTACACATCAGATATGGTCCCTAATCCGACATCTTACCGAGCTCCAACATGGGAGACACTTCAAAGACGTCGACGATATAGCAACTGAATATGACTACATATTCCAAACACACCTAAGTAGAGATGTTTTGCGACTGCACTTAAAATATGTACTCCAGAACGATCATCAATTTTATATCTGTCTGCACATACTTTTAAAATATCTTTTAAAAAGTGGTTAAAGTCTACCATTAAACTATCAACCTTCCTGGGAACTTTTCGTATTACAAAACAGTACTGTCGGTGAAAATAACAAATGTTTCTTCTGCCCTAATTGAAGCCTATCCGACTTTCAATGACTTTGGGGGGGGGGGGGCAGGTTTTGCCCTGATTGTTCATTGCGAGTTATGGTGGATAGATTTTTCTTTTACGATTTCTTCGCCAGTGGTCACTATGTATAGGCGCATAGGATTCAGTTCAATTCCCGATCCTATGTGCCTATATACAAAAGGACCATCGTATCGTTTGCTGGCCGTAAAGCGGTTACTCTGATGATAGAACGCTGTACTCAACCCTACTCCTATTCATGTGACACACCTTGAGGTGACATGTCTTCACACCATTCTTTAATTAGGTCAGGATAGCCCACTCACCTTCAACGCTAACGAAACATAATCCTATCATATTTCTCGCAAATAAAAACATTTCATCCCGGATTTTTTTTTCTTAATCAGCCATCGGATTCCTAAATGTAAAGATTAGCAATTAGTAGAGAGGGAATCATAATATATACCTTAAAAGAACATCCAAGGTCATTGAATTTGCATTCTACTTTCATTCCTTGGCATTGTTCGTAATGAGATTCCAGCTATTAAAAATACAAATTAAGATGATAAATCTCTTAACATATAATGAAAATACTTCAAATAAATGCTCTTAAAATTTACGATTCGATATCATATTGTCTGACATAATGTGCACAAAACCTCAAGAGAATTTAAATGAAATAATATCAGTTTTAAGTATTGAATTCATCTGTTCACTTTAGTTAATTTTATTAGAAAAAGAAAAATATTAGCTTTTCAACTACACGAAGTTGGGATTTCCAGAATGATTATATGAAAGCTCATTAGTCTTGAATACATTTTATTGACAAATATTGACTTATTCTTTGAGGAACGTCATTTAACCAATCATTTCCAAAAAATGATTGGTTAAATGTCATTTCCAATCATACCAAACACCGAAAATGCAGATGTGCTTTAAAATACTTTCGATGAGAGACAAAAGTAGGAAAAACAAAGCATATCAGAAATCAGTGGTAGAAAAAATTGTGTACACATAATTAATGTAAAATAAGAATACTTGAAATGACAAATGGCATTAATGATTTTAGGGGTGAAGCAATAAGCTTTTTGTATTCCCTCTATCTGTTACTGCTACAGTGAGGGTAAAGTTTTATGAGCAGTATGCTCGCCCTGGATGGGCATGGAGATTATGCAGCGTTACAGGAAATTAAAATGGCTTTTGGTCTTTTGTATTTGAATATATCTGTTGCCTCGTATGCCACATCTTGCAGAACCAGATTGTTAGGGTGTATGGATGTCTTTAGGAAGAACCTTGCTGCTAAAGACTGTAGGAAAGAGAAAATATAAGGAACATTTGTATCTCGATGAAGTTGATTGTTTCTGGCGAACCACGGGGGGTGTAGAATCATTCGCAAGTACTTGTTTTGCACACGTTGCAGTTTGATAATGATTGTAGTGGAGGTGTGGCTCCAGGCTGAAGAGGCGTAAGTGAACATAGGACCAATCATCAGCTGGTATAAAAGCAATTTGATTCTGACGTTTAGCTTACTGTTCCTGTTAATTAAGGTGTACATCTGGGCGATGGCTTTAGATACCTTTGCACACATAGCCTTGATGTGTTGGTTAAAAGTTAATTTTTTTTTAACGCCAAGGAATTTTGTTTCTGTCTGCCAAGAGATTTTAGTATTGAATAGTAAAACGTCTCCTACAGGTGATATCGACCTTTTCGTGAAGAGAATGGCTGAGCTTTTCTGTGGGTTCACTTCTAGTCTCCATTCGGAGAACCATCTTTCTAATTTGAGAAGGTTTCTTTGAAGCTTTCTAGTAATGAAGTTTGGTCGGAGAGATCTGGCTAACAATGCTGTGTCATCCATATATTCGCATATAGGGCCATGATGGATGACATTGGGTTGTGCGGGATATCTGACATGTATATAGAGAACAGCAATGGAGCCAGTAGAGATCCCTGTGATACTCCGGCCAAGATATGGCGTTGATATGAGGTTAGTACCATTGATTTTAACTTGCATGGTTCTGTTTTGAAGATATGATCTGATTAAATGTATCATTGTTAATGATATACCTGCTCAGATAAATTAGTGTAGCAGTCGGAAGTGCCATATTTTGTCAAATGCTTTGGATAGGTCAAGAAAAACAGCTCCCGTGTATTGATGCCAGTTGTAGCTGGTGGTGATATATTCCACAATTCTGTAGATTTGCTGAGTAGTACTATGGTGTTGCCGAAAACCGAACTGTTCTTTAAGAAGGATGTTTAGGTCATTTACTGAGGCTTGGAGTCGCGAGAGGATGACCTTCTCCGCAACCTTACCCAGGTTGGAGATAAGACTGATTGGACGATAATTTTGAGGTAGGTCTGGGTCGTTGCCTGGCTTATGTATACGGATTACATCAGCCAGTTTCCAGGTGGAAGGAAAATAGTGAAATCTTAAGATTGCATTTATTATAATGGTCAGGTGCACTACAGCTTTTCGAGGCAACAGCTTGATCACCCTGTTTGAG
Source organism: Typopeltis vanoorti (assembly GCF_054136105.1). Lineage (NCBI taxonomy): Eukaryota > Metazoa > Arthropoda > Arachnida > Uropygi > Thelyphonidae > Typopeltis > Typopeltis vanoorti. The sequence continues at coordinate 18,521 of NW_028327903.1, forward strand.
ATGCCGTCTGGCCCAGGAGTTTTTTGTTCTTTAAGTTTTTAATAATATTATATATTTCACCTGGTGATGTGGGTGCAATGTGGTCAATACTCGTATCAGGAAGTTCGAGAGAGTGTCTGACCTGTCTGTGAATTTGATATATGTGATTGAAGTCTAGATTTGCATATGAAGGTTTGCACTGCTCTTCCAAATTTTTTGCCATGGCCTGCACCTTGTCTGCATCGATGTGTACAAGGCCCTGGTCAGAGAGTTGGGGGAAGGATTTGCCTTTGTTTTTGATATTTCTTAGTGGTCCCCAGATAGAGTGATCAGTAGGTGAAATAGAGGTTAACTTTTCTTCCCATAGATAGTCTCTATGAGCCTTGAGCGCATCTCTCACAGTAAGTCTGTTTAGATTTGTTTTATCTTGTGGCGCACGAGTGTTACGAAATCTTTTCCTGGCTCTGTTTTTCCCCTGAGTAGGCTTGTGGACAGATTTGCAGAAGGTGGCTACCGTTATAGCGGAATTAATTTGTTGGAAGAGGCTTGTAACTGCAGATTCTACGTCTTCTTTTGTATATGTGAGGAACAGGGCCAATACTATCCCTGAGCACTTCCGATAATCTTTCCCACGATATATAGGAGTGAGGGAGGAGCCAGGTATTCTTGTCTTCCCATCTGAAGTAGAATTGGAATGTGATCAGATGACAACTCATTTATTGATCTTAGGCTGTATTGAAGATTAATATTCAGCAGGATGGCTATATCCATGATGTCGGCAGTGCCAAACGTACTAAGGTGAGTTGGTTCGGTGGGGCCTGCCACACCAGCATTGTTTGATCCTATGAAATTGTGAAGGATGCAACCGTTCTTGTTGGTGGATCTTCAATTCCATGCAGGGTGGAGTTCAAATCCCCGGCTATAATGGTAGGTTCTCTAACGCATAAGATGCCATTTAGGTCGCAGTGTAGTACAGTTTTTAGGGCTGGGTTGTAAGTAGAGTAGATTTTCAGTCTGCCAGCCGAGCTGGTGAACACTTCGACGCCCTTGATCTGAAGATTATTGATTGTAGGGTTGTTCACAGAATTGTGCTTGATGTAATTTTTAATGAAGATGGCAGTGACGCCGCCTCTGTAGACAAATCTGTCATTTCTGTGTACGCGGTAACCCCTTATTTTAGGGTTATCTGAGGGTCTTAGATGTGATTCACTGATTAATATAACATCTGGTTGATACCTGTTAGTGAAGTCTTGAAGCTCCAGAATTTTGTTTCTTAGGCCATTTGCATTCCATGCAATGATATGCAAAGAGGCTGGAATAAGTTTGTTTCTACTCACCAATTAGCGCTGTGAGGATGGCCTGTGTTTCACTTAGAAATATTTTCGTGAAGGTTGCTGAAGGGGCTGACAAGCTGAAGTCTTGTAGCATGTTGGCTAGAGAGGTTGTAATAACAGCACCTACGGGCCACGTCAGCATAACTTCTTGTTTGCTTTTGGTTCCCTCTATCTTTGTATCCCTTGTAGTTGTCAGGATGAGGGCCACCGCAGTTGGCACATTTAGCCGGGATTGTTTTCGGCTTTGTAGGGATCCATAACATATATAAAAATATCTACAACTTGAAAACAATTTGCGGGCTCATTGTCACACCAGAGCCACTCCGAAATAGGGCATCTTCTGGGCAATGCTACAGGTGTCAAAAGTTTAGCCATGCCCAGAAATTATGTAAAGCTGAATTTAAATGTTTGAAATGTAGGAACAGCCACCGAACCAATATCTTCTCCTACATTTCAAACATTTAAATTATTTTCAAGTTGTAGATATTTTTATATATGTTATGGATCCCTACGAGGACTAACGGCATGAGAGTCTTGTTGGATCTGTACATTCTGATGACCTTAACTGGAGGTAGATCCTGTAAATTAAGATCAGCAACTATATCTTCTGTATCAATGTCTTCAACGATGCCAAGGAGGACCACTTTTAAATTTTTCTCCGAGCAGAGCGTAAAGGTATGATATTGTATACCTGTATTGTCCATTCCTTTTGTTAGTTGCCTGTAGTCTATCACCGTTATAGGATTCCTTCATCCACATTTTTGGCCTTTACATAGCCAATGTGTAGGTTGGACATTGTTTTCTTAAAGCTCCTCATCTCTGCTTTTCTCTTAATATAATCGGAGGTACCTTTTCTTTGGGAGAAGCAGTGGAGTTCAAAATTTGACCAACTTGTTCCATTGTGTAGTCTTTGAGTGGTTCATCTGTTGTTCTCCGCTTTTTACGTACGCGGACTTCTTGAAAATCTAAAGCAGTGGGGTTTGTCGATTCTTGCTGATCTTCCATATTCTCGGCGTCTGTGACACTTGCCGAGGGAAACGTAGCATAAAGTTTCACTTTTCCTGGCCAATTTTTGTTGAGTAGTTCGCCAAGTCTGATAAATTCCCGGTATACTTCCTCAAACGTTGTTTCGTTTGGCTGCTGTTCCATATCTATCTCTATCAATGTGGACCTAAAAAAAAAAAAAAACGCTTACCGTGCAGTTGTAGCCTTACCGGCACTTCTACAAGACTCGGAACTATTTTGGTAAGAACACTGATTCAAAATTGCATGATCTTCCAGACACATTTGCCACTATTCACAGTTTTCCCTTCTTTCAAGAATACTTGAATAAATGTTTCGATTTTATTTGTATAGCACTCATTTCAGATAATAATTAGTTTATTAGCATTTTAAATAATTTATTGGATTATTTAAAATATATATATATATATATATATATATATATATATATATATATATATATATATATATATATATATATAATTATTTTTATCGTTTTTTCTTTACACAAATTATTTTCATATAAGGAACAGCCTTCAAATGTGTTTAGTGGAATCGTACTGAATAAAATTCAGATAAATGAGTTTTGCTGAGTGTTACATATCCGTATGTTATCCAAATGGAATATTTTTATTGTGTATATAACCAATTCCCTGTCTTAATATGCAAGTATTCACATAAAATATGAAATGTGAGTTGCATTTAATTTATGTACTTCTTAATTATGCTCAAACTTAATGCTCAAAATAAACACTCAAACTTACACTTCTTAGTTCTTAATTTAAAAAATAATGATTTGATCGAATTAAATATAAGTTATGATTAAAATTTAATTAATGGCTAAAAATTAATAAAATTAATAATTCCAATAAATGAAATTGCGCTTTCAGAAACTATTAACTAGTTTCTCTACAATTAACTAGTAAAACAATTAACTAGTAAAATACCAGATTAATATTTCTTACCTCTTTTTGCAGAATATTTGGTTTCTTGCAATATTTACAAATAACTTTCTTGTACTCGCATTGATCTTTATGAATCTGGAATAGTTAGCACAACACGTATAAAGACATACCCACTTAGATCTAATTAGTTTTAAGCAGAAAACCATCTCATGTTATTCTTACAACGAATCACATTACATTGTTTGTAGATTGGTATTTAATCACAAATCTTCTCTTTCTTAAAAAAAATTAAAGAATATTTTATCGAATTTAACAATTGCTATGGTTACCAAGATGGAACACACAACATTGTTATATGATCCATTCTATTTGTACTTTCTCAGTATTTGACTCACTTATTTTTGCATGTGATGTTCTTTTAAATATAAACGAAAATAAATAAAATAATACTTTTTCTTCAACACATAATGAAAAAAATAGCGCTTGATATAATTCATCAGGGCTAAGTTTGCAAAAATCCACTTACAAAGTCATTCAATATGCACAGCATTATCTCATTAAAATGACTACCAAACATATATAGTATATCCCATTAAACAACAATTACGCTTTATAGTAATGATGTCACACGACACGTCGTTAATGATCACAAGTATATGTAATCTGCATGAGCTGATGAAACAGTTTATCTAAGAAAAGATGGAATATTGGGATAGGAAATACAATACTTCAACCAATTAACAAGAAATTTCACATAATTATTAAGTCTAATTAATTGTAGTTATACCAGAAATTCATTGTAAAGAATTGATACATTTCAATGACGCATATTCCGTATACTGAAACATTTTATGTATGCATATTCCTGTAAGTGCGTTTGTCTTAACACTCAGCTTACTGAAGAAAGAAAACGATGTTGTTGTGATGTAGGTCTAGTGCAAAATGGACGCCAACAGAATGTAAGTCAGACTTCTTCAACATATGCAAATTGTAATATAAAATTTATTATGATTTTATATCGAGAAAATTCTATGAAAATTAATTAATTAATTAAATTTAATATCACCCAAATGAATCGTAATTCTGAATTATACTGTCAAATTTATTTTTAAAAAAAGTCACTATGTAATCTACCTTACATTTTATTCTTCTAAAATAAGTCGATAGCAACTACTCACATCAAATTCTTTCGCGGAAAATTCCATCTTACAGTGTTCACATGTTCCGACAATCCCAGGACATTTATTCATCAAATGATCCAGTAAATCCTTTCTACATATCTTAGTCTTACAATCTTGAGGACAGTCTATTGTAGCACACGTACAAGACTCAATGTGATGCTGTAGATAATTAAAAAACAAAAACATTTTTATATAAGCATATATACACATGAAACAAATTTCTCATTTAGGTTTTATGTAGTATTCTTTATAATTATAATGAAATTCTAGTAAACTGTGAAAAAAAATGACAAGATATAATTGCCTTGATATTCTGTACAGGAAGTTCTACTGTGCATCCACTGTCACTGTAGAGGCACTTGACATTGAGTAGATTGACTTTATCAGCGTCCACCTGGATTTTCACAGCCTTGAAGGCCTATAATAAAGACAAATGCATGTATAAACAAGAAAGGAGACAGAGAATTATCATCTTATGAAACTGCGTCAATCTTGTATTTATGGTGTATTCGGAATATATTAACAACTGTCTATTTAAGTATCTCCGACTTTTTATATCTGCTTCTTAATCATGTGTGTGTGTGTGTGTGTTTACTCGTATTGCTGGCTGGCTAGTTCGCCAAGTGGTTTAGCGTATCTCCTCTTCAACCAGAGGTGTGGGTTCGAATCCCGCTCTGGCCATGGATGTTTTGTAATAGTCTTTAGGTGATAGATGAATTTTATCGCCTGGTGTGAGTCCACTATTTCCCTGCTTAATAAAGGCCTGAACTGGCAACTTGATTTAAAAAATTCCATATCTGATGTCTAGATAAGCGTTTCCCAACCAGGTAAAAATGAATAAAAAATACAAAAAATTATTCCCCGTTCTGAGACTCAAATCATATAGCTATGTCAAAGCAATATCCAGTTCAACTGAACACTCTTTTAGAATCCGTGCTGATATCCATCAGATCCTATTGCAAAATTCTTATTCCGTTTGTGTAACAGCTCTAATGCTTCCTCCTCATCTTGCTTTGCTTTCAATGTTAGACTGCGAGAATAAAAACCGTTTATCTGTTCTATTCTAGATGCATCAGTCCTATATAAAAGTTAGAGCTAAAGGCGTTAGTGTGTGTGTGTGTGTGTGTGTGTGTGTGTGTGTGTGTGTGTGTGTGTGTGTGTTGCTTATACCCACAAAAGGGTAATTGCTAACCTGTAATGGATTTTGTAATCAGTGGACTAAGGATTTCTTTTTCTATTTCTTCAGTTATACACCTGTGTACTTTTAAATTTATTTTTTACACAGTCCGGAAACATTGCTCCAGAGACCAAACATGTAACTTTTTAATCCACTTCAGACCTGCAATAATCAATAATCAGGGGGTGGGTAGCTGGAGAATAGGTAGGCTAACCACTCGGCCAACAAACGTGATTTATGATATTAGATTTATGTATTGTCACCTGTATTGCTTTTTGAAGTACTGCATCTAATTAAATAGCATGCATAAAGACAATGTAATGATCACGAAAGAAATATTTTAAAATAAATTATGCTCAACCTTATCCACTAACCTGATCTTTGCTTTTACTGACGTTGATCGGACAAGAAGGACAGACGTAATTGTCATCTTTTATTTCTACGCAATTTTTGCACAGCACGTGTCCACATTCAGTCTGCCATACCCTGATACGTTTCTTTTGGCACTTGGAGCATTCCTGAATGAGGGATATCGATTTATCATTCACTTCTAAACAGTCGAGTAGCGTAGAAAAGTCAGAAGCCATTTTATCAACAGCTGTAAATGCTGTAAATAAACACTCCATATTTTAGTAGACTGTTTCTTCCTATTTATAAAAATGAAGTAAAACTAACTGAAAAATAATCGTTCACAGAAGTTGCTAATTGAATATATTATAGTAACGTTATACTTTGCTAATTGAGACATATATCTATAAATGCATCCAAATCTGTAAACTTCATTTGTAATATACATTTTTATAAATGAAATATTGCATATAATCTTTTACTTCCTCAGAGCTGTAGATAAAAGTCCGAAGCATGAACATTGAATTCAGATGTTGCACTGGAATAAGGATGTCCAAACTCAAAATCCTCCAGTTTGAAAGAATACCAGGATGTTCACAGAAAAGCATTTATTAAGCTATGGGAGCTATAATTTTGCTAGAATAAGATATCTAAACAAATGGAGGGAAACAATGGGTAGCTTATTGTCTCTTCCCTCTAGTATAGTGTTTCTGAAACTTTCAACGCACCGTTTTGAAATTTTAGTAAGACCGTCGAACCCCTTTGAAGCAAACGCAATTTGAGAGAAGTTTAAAATATATTTCATTGAAACACGAATAATCTTAAAGGAATTTATTATCAGGAATATTATGATGATGATGATGATCTCTTTCTATTTGTCAAACATTGAAGATCACACTCCTGCAGTCTGTGTTCATATGCAAAGTTCGGCAAGCTAGATATGATTCCGGTTTTTCTTTGTTGTTAACCTTTCTCAACGGAATCAATCTGTTCACCTCAGGCTACAAGGATTCTGTATTATATATATCCCTTAGACCCGAGCCAAATTTGCATTATCCAAGTACATTCAAAGTGGGACAGTCCAAATACAGAACCTTGTGGTACCGAACTGATCAACCTCATTTTACAAGACTCAGCTCCTCCATACATCACTCTTCCATATCGCCATATCTGTCAGATAGTCGCTCTGAAATCGATTAAAAACCTAGTTTGCATATCCTAAGTATGCATAATAACTTCCTGTGTAGAATTCGGTTCAAATGCTTTGAAAAATCTAAAAGAAGCTATATTAATTCCAGTAATTATACTCCGATGTTACTCTATTGCTAAACTTGCTAAACGAAAGCTGAGTAGATTGATAAAACAAGACCTGCCACTAACGAAGTCAATGTTGTCCTGTATAAAGGAATAAAATTGTTTACCCACGTCTGGATACGATTTCTCAATAGCCTCGCTAATACGTTAATAATTACTCGAGAAATACAGATGCTTTTATATCTGGCTGCAACACTCAGTTCAACACTTATGTGCTGGACTTCATTCTACCTTTAGCTTATCAAAAATTGTGTTACTGTTCAGATCCAATTAACACCATTAGTTTACGAGCATAGATGATTTTCTAGCACATGTTCCGATGTCCCATCGAAACCCACTGTTGCATGCATCAAGTTCTTGCAATATTTTGACCTCTTCCTCTTTCACCTAATTATTTTCAACTTGATTTATCTCAACTCTGAGAACTATTAGGTCTGTTAGCAATTTATACTTTACCAAAATGTTTACTAAATAACGCAACTATATCCAGTCCATTCGATTTCCTGCAGTCGTTTATTACTAAGATTATCTTACCATATTTCCTTTATCTAGTGGTAAATCTTTTCTGGGAATCCATTTATTCGTTCAGCACGCTTCTTTTATGCCTGAAATTCTCCTGGACTGTACTTTGTGCTTCTTATATGAATACTCCTCACATTTTACGCGATGTAGTTTCCGTAATATTTTCTTTCTTATGTAGCTTGAGCTTTACAAATTTATTTATCTATTTCACGTCTTTGAATTAATTCTGTCTCTAGGAACTCAGTTAGTCACAGCTACCTTAGAAATATCCATATACTAATTCTCTATCATGTAGCCTGTCATATGATTTGTATAGCTGCATGCAGCCTTTGTAGTTTTTGACAATCACCTGTCTTATATCCACTTTAAAACAAAACTCTTTGTGTTAGCGTGCGCAACTCGCACGCACGCACGCACGCACGCACGCACGCACGCACGCACACACACACACACACACACACACACACACACACACACACACACACACACACACACACACACACACACACACACACACACACACACACACACACACACCAGTATGCGTAATAAATTAAACTGAACTCCGCTCTGAAACTCGGGAGTGTTGGGATAGTGTTCACATGTATTTTTCATGCAGTTTTAATCAACATCTAATTCAACTCCAATAAGATTATTTCGTTTACTATTCTTATAATCAATAATATATTTTCTTTTGATAAAAAAAATATACATTTTCAAGGCTTTTGATATCCCATGAATATTTCGGTTACTTAAAATATGTACCTTGAAAATATATTCTGTGTGTGATCTATTCTTCTTTCGACATAAATATTAAATAGATAGTTATGTTTATTTATTATATTTAACAATATTTATATAACATTTATTTACTGCATGCTGTTTACTCAAGTTCAAGGCGCAAATGTCGAGGAGTAGAAGTGTCATCCTGTACACTATATGAATGATGCAACAATTTTCACCATTGTTAACAACAGCTGAGATCATGTTTTGTGTACATAACTATGATATGTCACCACTTATGTGTGTCACTTCCTTGATATGCACAGAAACAATGATGCTGCATTTAGTTTGATGTATGTTTGTAATTAATATAATAACAACGTGGCTTACTAAAGGTTTTTGGTAGCTATATGGCATTGGATCCATCGAATTCGATATTTAAAATAATGTGATCAAATATAGCATTTAGGATTTTTTTATTTATTTATTTCTACATCGGTATATAGAAATAAATTAAAAAAACTATAGATTAATAAATTTATAAATTTTAAAATAAATTAATTTTTATTTATAGAAATAAATTTAAATTTACATTTAAATTTATTTAATAAATTTCAACCGATATAGAAATAAATATATTTATTTCTATATCGGTATAGAGAAAACCTACCTACACTGGACGCTACCTCCACTTCGACTCGTCTTACCACATATCCCAGAAAATGAGCATTATCCATATCTTAAAGAAATAAAAAGAGCTATGCAGTGTACCACAGCCCTGGCGACTTACAAGAAGAATTAATGAAAATAACCAGAGATCTATCCCTAAATGGCTACCCTACAAGAATCATCAACAAGATTCTCTTCAATGACATACCACAAAGACAACGAGATGAAACCAAATACATCAGCTCTATAACAATTCCATTTGTTAGTACCATATCAAAAAATTAACTCTTATTCTAAAATCATATAATAACAGAGTAACATTCAAACCTATGGAGACCATTCAAAAGTTTATAAGATCCCCGAAAGATAGCCATCCTTACTACAATTACTCTGGAGATTACAGCATACCTTGTTCATGCGGCATCAATTACATCGGAGACATCTAGAAGTTTTGAAACAAGAAAGAAAGGACACATAGGCTATGTAAGGAATAACAGACAAGATATATCAGGCCTTTCTTCCCACTTCGTCTCTACCAACCATAATATTGAATGGGATATGAGTCATATGCCCTGCATAGACGAGAACTACCATTCCAGAACATTCAGAGAGGCTGCTACAGTCGCCAGTACAACAGTAACTTAAATAAGAATCACGGCCTAATCCTACCAGATATATTCCTTCCTTGATGGACCTGTGGTTTCAGTCAGGATTTCTCCATGACTACAGGTCGTAAAGAGTCCAGCTATTCCTGTCTTGGGCCTTATATATGGAAAACCAGATATATGGAAAACTCTAATCAGATGTTTTAACCAAAAAGAAATGAACTTTCATGAAAATTACAATATATATCTCAACAAATAAAACGTTGTACTTGAGACACGCGTATTGTATCACGCACAGTGATAACTTTATTTAATTTTCAGAATTGTCGGTTAGTTTCCTAGTTTTTATTACTTTCCATTGCTTACCAGTGTATCCCTGAAAATGCTGACAGATATTAGTCGGATATTAAACAATTATTTACTTGACTAACATACCGAATTAAGTCTTTAATTTATTAACTATTAATTCAATTTATTTACCAATGTTGCGAATGAAGACTTCCTATATTACTACAAGATAAACTCTCCAAAAAACATCACCCCCCCCGTTCTAGTAAAATTTGTTCATCAAAGCATTTGAGAAACAAAAAACATTACAAGCATATCCTCTTAAATATAAGATATGAAAAACGTATGTAGATGAGGTTTTCTTAGTATAGAACCATGAGAACGATTTCTTTTTTAATTTTTAGACACAGCATCTCCAACAATAAGAAACCAATCCCTTATCAGATACTTCCATTCTTCTTCACATCAGAAATCTGAATAATTACGCATTGTATATTATGATGAAGAAGAGCTACTGAAATAACAAGCTTCTAACCAATCCATTTCTACAAAAGATTTATGATAAACTTCCCATCCCTAGATTCTTCGCCGGCCAAAAAACTCAACGCATTTCTAATGATGAAGAAATTAATTGCTTTATTTTTATTCGTTATATTGCCGAAACATTTATTTACTAATATTTTATTTATATTTATAATTAATTTATTTATTAATTTACCGATTAGTTAGGAAGCAGAAATGTCATCATTGTCATATCAAAGGTACAATCATCATTTTTCACCAGTAAAAACAATAGCTGAGATTGGGTGTGTCGTGTGTGTGCTTTGTCAATTGTCACGTGTTTCAACACTTCCCCTGTATGTGCACAAAACGATGATGCATTTTATATGTTTATATACTATACTCAAAACTTTAGTTTGGATTTGTTAAAGTTGTTGATATCAATATGAAAAAAAATAATCATTAATTAATTAATGATTGGAAAAAATTAAATTAATAAGTGAAAGATTGTTTTAGGATAATAATATTTTAGAAAAGTTGGAAACTTAACACTTCTCAGTTCATTTGGTAAATTAAAGTGCCATGTAATTTGCAAACACTCTTCTAGTAATAAAAATATTATATTGTTAATGCTACATTAGACCTCCAATAATTCGGATAGTATTTACATATTGGCTATAAAATTTGCTACCATCTAAGAACTATTATAAGCATCCTTAATATAGTACGTTTTGAAACCAGAGCCTACTGAACTTATGCGTCCCAAGCCTGGAGCCATACTTCAAGCACAAATATCTTCAACCTGCAGAGAGTGCAAAACAAATGCCTATGCATGATTTTAAATGCGCCATGGTACATCAGAGATGTTCAACTTCATCATCTTCTAAACATCCAAATGAACTAGTTCAACAAGCAGCAAACTATGATGAATCGGATTTCTTCAAATACAGGAGACCTAAGGTCATCCTGGTTCTTAACAAGGATCAATAACTCGCACCCAGTCGGGCAGAGCACTTAGCTCATAAACGTTCCCCTACACAGTAACCTTGTCAGATAGCAGGGATTATAAAAGCATTTTGCTTCACCATTATAGACAGTAACGTTTTGGAAATTTGCGAGAGCCTACTGTGAGGGGCGGGAGATTATAAGCTGCCATCCAGGGTAACGAATGGCAAAGCTGTAGCCAATGAAGTTTTAACTGAGGCACGGCTATTACCGTTACCTAGCCATGACTAGAGGTTTTAGCTCAATAACACCCCATCCACACAGATTTTCTTCAATCAGATGAATGGATAAAGAGTCAAGGACTCAGTCCATCGTCCCTCCCCCCTCAAAAAAAAAAAGAGCCTACTGTGGTGGCCGGGATAGGAATAGCCCTACTGTAGCCCATGCATGTCGTACGAGGCTACTAAAATGGGTACCCAGAGAGGATAATGGTTGGCTATGCTATAGCCAATGAAGTTTTAACTGAGGCTCTGCTATTGCTGTTACTCTCCTGCCATGATCAGAGGTTAAAGCTCTATATTACCCCATCCATAAATTTTCTTCTACAGATAACGGGGAATATGAAAAGCATTCTTGCTTCACCTATCTAGTCAAAAAAAAAAAAATAAACAGACCCGTCTAATGGAAAACGAGTATGTTGTCAACTCAGTTACTGACATCAAGCTTTATTTTATTGAATGACATATGATTAGTTGGTAGGATGAAAGATGGTTATAGCGGGCTGATTACTGCTTTAAAAGTTTTGAACTTGTTAAAACTTTCAGTATATTTTTATGCAAATAAGCTAACAGTACGACTATTATAAATTTATGATTTTTATGTAATTTTTTTGTTGATTAAATACCTAACTTAAATGATAAATAACTGAATTGAAACGAACTCTTCTTTAAAATGGATGGCATGAACGTGTAGGTAATGCATTTCAAAGGTAATTATTGACATTTGCTAAATGTTCAGACCTTTCCATTGTCACATACCACGGAAAAGTTCGGAGAAACGTACTTTCACTTTAACATTTCCAGAGCTTTCCATTACGGATAGCTAATTTGATAAACTATACAGTCCTCGCACATCCAACCACCCGTTAAAATAAGACCAGCAGTTTCTGAACATCCTTTTCTTTTCAGAGCAACTGCAAATACACTGAACCTTCTCATTATATATATCTTCTCATTCTCTTCTTTTAATCCGTCAACATCTGTCCTCTGAAACAGCCTTCTTCATGAACCCTAAACAAACGCGGCCTTCAATCTTTAAGAAAAAAATATTAATAAAAGTCTTTCTCAATAATCACCTGCACGTTCTTTTATAATGTCACCTGAAGAAGGCTGTTACAGGCCGAAACCAGTAGTGTGTTTATATTAAAACCTTTTTACTTAAATCTCGGTTCTAGTCATTTAATTCTTCATTAAAAAAAAAAAAAAATATATATATATATATATATATATATATATATATATATATATATATATATATATATATATATATATATATATATATATATATATATCTTGTGGGAGAAGGTAGTTTTTTTTTTTTGTTTTTTTTTTTTATGAAGAATTATTAATTATTTTTATGAAGAATTTTTATGAAGAAAAATTCTAGTTGATCTGGGTTATTGCTGGGTAAGACATTCCACCGATAGACAATGACAGAGGGCGCTTTTTCTAGCTTGGTCGATATAGAAAGTGCTCCAACTAAACTCCTTTTAATTTGTTTTATCCATTATATTGTTTTATCCCAGAATGTAATGATAATTACATTGTTGGCAAAGTTTTATTGCGGCAAGTTTATAATTGAAAAAAAAAACCAAAGCGTTCTGAATGATTTCGTCATTTAGAAGTACCATCCTAATTATGAAAGATTGGAAAGTTGATTTCACGAGAATAATAAGTTAGATGATATTGTTGCGTAAAATTTCATGTGATTTCATATACAATAAGTTTATTTAATTTAAGCGCTAAGATTTGTTCAACTTAATTTAAAATTGTCCACAATGAAACGTGGATAATATTTCTAAAATCTGAAACACCTGCTTCGCTAGAAGAAGTTAAACAACAACTAACCAATGCTTACTTTAATTTTATACATTAAGCATTTATATTCATTTCTTTAATTGGGAATGGTTATGTCCATTGGCGCACCCAGGGAGGGGGCCAAGAGGCCCTGGTTAGAGGAGATCACGGGTATGATGTATTGGCGATCACTGCAGATGCTCAGTCATAGCTCGTATGCAATGCGTAGTGTGTATTCTCAAATCCTCTACTCAACTCGCCCCCCGAGATTAAATCTTGAGTGCTCGGCCCCCTCCAAGATTAATTCCTGAGTGCGCCACTGCTTATATCTATGAGGAGAGTCTAGACACGAACTGAGATACGAGGAGCGATAGTCTCAAGGGCTTGTTTGTTATTGTTTCGTAGTTATGGTAACGCAATACTTAACGCATTGTTTTCCTCTGAAAGCGTACAAAGATTACTAAAATAAAATTTACATGTATATAATACAATACTTTATCATGTACAGAAGAACACGAGAAAATGTTAGCTTACCTCGATCTGCAAAAATTATGATGATTTTATGTCTAATCAAACACTTTTGATTATGGATCTTCGAGTATCAGATCACTGCTGAAGAACTTTACAACAAGCTTATAGAGCTGATATAAAGCTATAATGTCAGAACTATGTTGCTCCAAGTGACGTCATTTTGTTGCTTTAGCAACGTATGTCCTTGGCAGTGACAATACTCGTGACCACGAAAGCTGTTTATACTGCATGATTTCTGTTCACTTTTAAAGCGTAACCGAATACAATACTTCAATTTTAAAATATTGTGTGAAGAAAAGGATTGTTGGAAGTATTCCAAACTGTATACGGAATTTGCATATTGATATAAATGTACTTTCACTAATCAGAGAACATTTTTCTAAGCATTTTTTCTTAAAAAAATGTGGTTATTATAAATTGTGTTTGAGTAATTTGCAAATTAACCAGAATCCTATCGATCAGTGGCGGATTAAGGATAGTTGGGGACCCTAGACAAATTATATTTGGGGATCCCAAAAAATAATAACAATAATAAAAAGAATAAAAAAAATAAAAGTTAGGTGGCAAATAAATAAAATTTTGTACTTTTGAATTTTTTGAACTTTGTGGATTTTTCTGCCTGTTAAAGGGCTAAAGGATGATAAATAATAAAACGTTTTATTTATTTATTTATTTTTTTATGTTTTTTTTACAATTTTACAAAGTTTTTTTTTTTTTACTTGCGCTACACTCAAATAATGAAAACACGAAAAGTCACACTAAAAAGTTATTTTTGAAACAATCACCTCACTCTTACACGATTCAATAACAAGTGAAGTTAAGGAGCAACCAGGCGAAACTTCCTATCTGGCAATGCAATCAGTTTTCGTGACCTCGAATCTGTCAACACCGCCGTGCGCCCACATTGGTAATGCGGTTTAACTTAAAGCGTAGATAGCGCGCGCTGTTCAAAATACAAAATACAAAACTTATCAACTAGCGCCGACATTGGTTTTGCGGCATTATTTAAAGTGTAGATAGTGCGCGCTGTTCAAAATACGTATTAAAACGTAATAATTGTTTTTAAAAAATTTTCGCTTAAAATAATCAAGATTTTTATGATGTTTACTGAAAACATTAATCTATTTTAAAACAGTATAGGAAAATGTCTTGGCTTGGAGGCCCCCAAAGCTTGAGGCCCCCTAGGCACATGCCTCATTGCCTTAATGGGTAATCCGCCACTGCTATCGATCAAGTGTTGAAAGGCAGATGAAAGACAGTTGAACTGCAAATAAATTTACTGTCCCCGACCACTTGGTCATGATTATCCTAACTTGGGAATCAACGAAGAGGAGGTCTTTAAGAACATCAAAAAATAATTTGGGAGAACCCATCTCACCAGAACTTAATTCGAAAGGACTCCTAAGGCTACTTTTAGGAGAATAAAATCCAACAGTCCATGACAATGTGACCTACTTAGCTAAATCTGGAAGACTGAAGCTTCTAATTTTTTACTATCTTACACTTTGTTACTTCTTCACATCGACTTTATACTGATTCTCAGTATTATTTTATACTCTAAAACAGGGTTTCCCAAATTGCGTTCGGCGGAAAGTGAATAAGTGTTCCGTGATATCAGTGACCAAGCCGTATATTTTTGAACATGGAATTAATTCGGGAAACGGAATACCGCTGTTTATGACCGGTCATAAAAATTGCCTGCAAGCCGATTACAACAATGGGCGGCGTATCATCTGTTCTCAAAACTGAACGAATTAACATCTGTGTTGCAAATGTTAGTGACCAATCTGCAGGAAGTATAAAGAAAATTTTTCCTAGTAATACTGAATACTTTCTTCGCAAGTTTGCATTGAAGGCAGGGGCGTAGCTAAAGTGGGGGTAGCTTTGCGTTTAAGAAATCTTGCCACACTGTCTATAGAACAGCAACTGAGTGATGAAATAGACTTTGACAATGTCATCGACGATTTTGCTAACAGAAAAGCAAGAAAAATTTAGAATTAACATTTTGGAATTCTGGTTTTACTTCAAAAATAAACTTAGTGTGTATTGAGGGGGGCTGGGCAAAGTCAGAGACCATCCCGGGCAGCAAAAGCTCTAGCTACGCCATTGATTGTAGAGTGAAAGTGCTTATTTTGAAGCAGTTGTGCAGTGATCTTTTAAAAGTAATAGGCCTACAGATTTAAATTTTAATATGAATAAGGGACTTTGTTTAATTTTGGTGTTAAGAAATCTCTTATTGAAGGTGTTTATGACGCAACAGATAGTGATTCATCCATTTCAAACCTACAAAGCTGTCTCCAGGATGTACAAAAGGAGTGGAAAACTACCAGCACTCAGGAGAAAAAGTCTGCATTCACTCGTAAGTACTTATAATAATATTACAACTTTTTGGTGATCAGAATGGGATATGTCGGTGAAAACCAGCACAAATTAATTTAATGATGTTGGCCTGAGGAAACTACAATATGCTACAAAATTTCATTGGTTCAATGATTGATAACTGATTTAAATGTAATATTATATTTGTCATCATGTCACGCCGTATACATACAGTGTACTAATGTGTAAGTGTACTAATACTCTTTATGATTATGCTATAATTAATTATTAATACATTACAAAATAACCAAGGTGTTCCGTGAAAATTTCAGGATTTGTGAAGTTTTCTGTCGTAGGAAAAATCTGGAAACGCTGTTCTAAAACATAATGATGAGAAATGTTCACAAACACACACACGAAAATGAGGGAAATATTTTAGTAAAATAATTAAATCTAGTGTAAGCTAATGAGTTTAGACAATTTAACAAATTACATATACATCCAAGGGTAGTAACAAATAATATATATAATTTTATTATTTTTATATAAAAAATGAAATATATGAAATTATAAAATAAATCAAATAAAACGTGTAAGCTAAAAAAAAGTATTATTTCATCATATGATCACAAATGTGGATTTCAATCCTCACATCGGTCAAATTGAAAATGATTATGACAGAGAGTGGATAAAAAGATGTTATGCATAAGAACTGCCTAAATATTGAACAGAACTTATGAAAAAAATTAATAATTAATTCGAGATGAGCATTTTGTCAAATGTATATGCATTTATCTAACAATGTATTCTTTCTATAGCAAGAAAGGTTCAGGTTTCTGACAACCTGCTTCAAAATGTGCACGATGGAAACGATAATTTCACACAAAGCCAGTCCTTATCCTTATAAGGACAGGCTTAAATGAGCAAAGCAAGAATGCTTTTCATTTTCCCCGTTATCTATAGAGGACAGTATAAGGGTAAGGTGTTATTCGGCTATTAAAGCTCTGATCATGGCAGGAGGGTAACAACAATAGCCGAGCCTCAGTTAGAACTTCATTGACTACAGCATTGCCATCGATTACCCTCCCAGGGTACCGATTTTAGTCATCTCATACGACACGCATGAGCTATATTGGGGCTATTCTTATCTCGGCCACCACACGGGTCTCACACACGTCTCAAAGATAATTTCTTTTAGTCATTGTAATAAGGTGCAAAATGGTACTTTAATATATTTTAAATAAACTCAACGCAGTTTTCTTTTTAAATTATTATATTAAAAGTTTAGAGATTAGATTTTATTTAAAGTTAAGTTTCAGATAAAAAATTTAGATCGAAATAAAATTTCAGGGAATTTTAGATCTAAACCATGTACATAATTATCACCTGTTTAATTCAGGATGGTTAAGAGAATTCAACTGAAATAATAATAATAATAATAATAATAATAATAATAATAATAATAATAATAATAATAATAATAATAATAATAAACTTTGTTAGGATAAATAGTTTATCCGTCTCACGTTATGGGTATATATACTCATAACGAGTATATATACCAAAGTCGAGGTGGGCTACAGGATTTTTTTCCTATTAATTTTAGATATTTTTTGTATTTTTGATTTATTTTTTAGCTACTCTAGAAACCCTAATCTAGATACCAGACGGAACTTTTTCAAGCCACTTCAGGCTCCAATAAGCAAGACCATGGTCTCACATTGGGCGATGAATATCATCTCGAATATGTTCACAGCAGGATTCGAGCCAGCGACCTATTGGTTGAACAGCGGTTGTTCTAACTACTCGATCAACCAGGTTCCGCTATTATTTAATATCTTGTAGGATCTTCTTTAACTAGAATTACAGCAAATATGCGGTTTGGCATAGATTCCACAAGGTGTTGGATTTCATATACGCCAAAAATATACCAGGACTACAGAAGACAGTCCTTTATCTATCTCAAATTTGACGGAAGAGGACTTTGCTCGCGGATCTGTTTTTCTAACATATCCATACATTATCAATGCAGTTCAGATCTGGGCTTTATGCTGGTAAGGGAAGATGGTGGAAGTCGCTATCATGCTCGCTGAACCACTGCTAAACAATTATTCCGTGATGGATAGTAGCTTTGTTGTCCAAGAAACAACCTTCACTTGTTGGATAAAAAGTGAACGTTGCAGGAAGGACTTCATCGGCAATAATATTCAGATATCCAGGACACCCAAACTTCCCGTAATATTAGGAAATCCGTACCATACCAACATAACATGCCCCATACCATCTGCAAAACCTTGAGTTGTATTTACAAAGCAAGTTATGTTCATTGCTTCATCGGACGCGCGCCAAATCCTCTGCCTACATTCAGTACGTGTGCCGTTACTCGTTGGAATTAAATTTTTCTAGTTTTCTAGTGTCCAGTGGTGTTCCTGACGCCAGTGTAGTCGAGCTTTCCCTTTCATTCCAGAAGCAGTGGTTTCTGTACAGGCATTCGACTGCCAGTACCGATTCACTTCCATTCTCTGTATATAGTTCGGTGAGGTGTGGTTCGGGAACAGTCTTGATTACTATATCAGTCCATTGCCGCACACATTCTGTTTCCTCGTGAAAGCTTACTCAAACGAAGGCGATCTCATTCCTGTCAGACTTCTTAGGATCACAGTTACGCCTCTTAGACAAGCAATGCGAGTTATTTTTCCACTGTTAGTTTTCAAAATAAGCAGTTACTGAACTCTGGATTATCCTTTGTTTTTCCAATTGTGATGAACACTATTGACGATTGACCAGAACCATTTTTGGGTGGTTGCCTAGAACACGGGTTAAGCATGACCACTTAATTTACATATACCCTGTGTAAGTGATGTTTACGCACGTCTGCATAAAGTTTTCTAATTAAATGGCCGGTATGTGTAAACGACTTTGCGATTAGAAAACTATGGCGTGGATCAATCGAAAGAAATTCAACCTAACACTGATTATTTTTGTTATGCGTTCAAGTACTTTCGGACCCGAAAATGGGAGAAAACTCCAATTCTTTCTCACTAAAAACCAATCCTTAGGGAAAATGAAGGTTCTTCTCAGGGATCGCAAACTTTCCCGTCAATCAGCGGAGAACGAACTGTTCATGTTCAATGATGTGGAAAAGCTGAGGCTTTCTTTCCTCAATTAATTAGAAACATTACGGTCCTAATTGCATAGAGGTATGTTGATCTGAACTTCATTGATAATATATATATACATCCAAGTGAGAAGACATGAAAATCACATCAGACCAGCGTCAAGAGCAGAAAACCGATGAGGCTGGTCAGATGTGATTCATGTGAATTTCCAAAAACTGAATTGCAAGAAAGAGCCAACACCAGAAAGAATTTTGAAAAGTTTAATTACGCCTTCTTAACAAAGACATTATGTACATAGCTGTAATCATGAATGAAATAATCTAACTTCGTTATTTTTCACGCTGGAAACTTGCTGTCGATGTTTTAATTCCTTACGTGGCAAAAAATTGCAATTTCCACAGAAATTGCAGAAATTATCACCACATCAGCCTGTTCTCATGTCTAGGAAAGATCTCTCGGGGAGTTATTTCGCACCTAGCGAAGGCAGTGATAAATATAGGAAATATTCTGGACAAGCAGTTTGGTGGTCTGAAAGGAAAACAGCGACACATTGACTCAGATTTACTGAGTTGTCAAACACATTAGCTTTGACTAGCAGCAACACTCCGGTCCAGTTTGCTTAGATATTGCCAAAGACTCACAAGATTTGGCATTATGACCGACTGTAAATTAAATTATTCAAAGCCTAAAATTTCCGATTTTAGGCTTTGAATGATATCACAGTGCAAGAAACTAGATCGCTAAGTAAGAAGCTTGAATCTGCATTCCTCGAATTACAACACTGGTTCTCATCACTATCAACCGTGAAAACACCGCAGTTCTATTACCCTATCAGGGGTAGCTTATGCATTGATACTGCGGAACTGCAGTACCCCCAGTTTTTCTCGATATATAAATATATTTATTAATTTATTTATATTTGCTTGTAATATTTAATTTTCCATCAACAAACCCATACAATTATCTTATTTTGTAAAAATAATAATAATAATAATAATAATAATAATAATAATAATAATAATAATAATAATAATAATCTATCTTGTAGCACTTGGGAAGACAAAGGATGCTAGCGGCACTGTGTTTACCATAGTGGTATATTGCTACTCCTGCAAACATATGCACGTCATAGTGAGATGAGTGCTATTAGCGTAATACGGCACTGTCCGTCGCGCAGTTCCACAGTTGTTTATATGCAGTTTGCGCCAGTAGTAGAGTGTTCGTAGTGCTTATCGTGTTTACTCCGTCTCTTTAAATATTTAGACATTACAATTAATGACATAATATTTGTTATGGTAATTTTTAAGCAATTTAGAATTATACCAAATTGTATGATTTTATCGATAATAAACAATATTTTTTTATGTTTACTTTTTTTTAAATTTTTACCATAATTTTGATATTTTATCCAAACACGTGTACACTGTACTTACAGTGTGTATTTATATTTCGAAACTTAAGTACCCCACGATTTCAAGCCACGAGCCGCCACTGTAGCCTATAGACACGTAACTCCAATAAATTCAGTATACTGTTCGGAATCCCATTCGCTGATAATCTACAGCAACATATCATATGTGTCTCTAGTAGGCACTTAAGCGCCTATGATCTTCTAAGTATCCCGGGATTTCGTAATCATAACTCCAGATATGATTACCAAGTAGGAAAACAAAAAGTATAGGAAATAAAAATAAAAAAAAAAAGATCGTGAGGAAAATGCATACCGTGAGCATAACAGCTATTTTACAATCCCTAATTATTTTGAGCAAATTGAAGTCGCCAATTATTAATTTATTTTTACTGGCCCATTTGATATGCTTGCAAACTTCACAACAATCTGTATTGTCGCCTTTTCTACTATCATTCTCTGCTCTTAAGGCTAAAGTAATAATTTTAATAAAACATTAGATAAATTAAATAATAACTTAAGACATTAATCTTTTTTAATTTTCTTTAAAAAGTTACTTTTTAATCTTCCATGTTATTATTACACCAATTTATGTTTCCTATCAATAGTAATGAAAGCGAACATATCTCAATATTTGCCATCCATTACCCTGGGAGGGTAATGGATGGCAAATATTGAGATATGTTCACTTTCATTACTATTGATAGGAATAGTAATGAAAAATGGCAATGCTGGCTCGGCTATTGCTGTTACCCGCTTGCCACGATCAGAGCTTTATATTTCAATAAAACCTTATCCTTACACTGTCCTCTACAGATAACGAGGTATATGAAAAGCATTCTTGCATCGCCCCTTTAAGCCAGTCCTTATAAGGACTTCGAAAAAAAAAAACTTCCCTCCGAAACCAAAATACCAACCCAGAAAAGTATAAATAACAAAAAAAAAAAGAAATCCTAAGCGAGAAAAGCATCAATAACAAAAAAACTCTAATCGAGAAAAGCATGGTGCCGGTGGAAAATCGATCGTGAGATGCGGTGATTAATACCCTTGGAGGGTAATGGATGGCAATGCGGTAGCCAATGATGTTACTGAGGCTTAGCTATTGCTGTTATCCTACTGTCATGATCACAGCTTTAATAGCTCAATAACACCTTATCCTTACACTGTCCTCTACAGATAACGGGGAAGATGAAAAGCATTCTTGCTTCGCCCCTTTAAGCCAGTCCTTATAAGGACATAAAGCCATTTTGAGTATTGGAATTTAGGTTTGGGGAATCGACCTGAGTTGCGGTGATTAATACACTTGGAGGATAATGGTTAGCAATGCTATAGCCAATGAAGTTCTAACTGAGGCTCGGCTATTGCTGTTACCCTTCTGCCATGATCAGAGCTTTAATAGCTCAATAACAACTTATCCCTACACTGTCCTCTACAGATAACGGGAAAGATGAAAAGCATTCTTACTTCGCACCTTTAAGCCAGTCCTTATAAGGACTATAAGGCATTTTGAATATCATTTATCAGTGATATTATATTATGTAATTATCATATGTATAGTCCTTCATTTCTAAACATTTCTAAATAAATATTTCTAAATATTTAAATATAAAGCCCTTCATTTTTAAATAAATCAGTTAACTGAATTTACGAGGTGTTCATAAAACTAACTTCGAAATATTTGTTAAAGGAACGTGAGGTGTACGATTTCTTATTCGGTAACCTTCGGTTTTTAATTCCGATTTAAAAAAAAAAAAGTGACCATAGAGCAAGTATAATTTCAGTGACCATACGATGGGCCATGAAAGACACAAAATGTGTGGAAATTTTTATTTTTATTTTTTTCAAAGTTATTCTTAATTCAGAAAATTCCGGATTTTATTTATTCATGCGTGTCAATAAACATTAGCTGTTCATGGCTGACATGTAGAAGTTCACAACGGAAGAGCACTGCTTGTTCATTCGACTGGAAAATTACAACGCCGGGATATGGAAACTTATGTAGAAATTCTTTGTATTTTCAGATGCTTTCATCTCCGATGTCGTGTTTGTAACTGTATTCATGCACGAGTGAAATACAATAACCTTGTGTTTGTAGTTGGATGTATTCTTCCACCTCTGAGAAGTAGTGCTCTTGTGATTTTTTAATTAGAAAAATTATAACCGGCATGTTCATTTTTCCAAGGAATGTAAATATAATGAACTTGTATTTTGTTATTTATTTTATACAATATTATAACTCATAAAAATTATATTCCAGTGTGTGTTACTGTGTGAACAGAATTATGCCGTCACTGCTCAATAAGCCAATATACAGTTTAAAATGCATTTTTGTAAACGAAATTTTTTCAATAATAATAGTTATAATAATTTCTAATTCATAAGCTTTGATAATATTCTTATAGTGTATCATTTTTGTGAAGTTTATAATTTGGTTTTAAACAGATATGTTATCAACAGATAAACATGTAAGCAAACGCAAATCTCTTGCGCAGAAATATCTGATTTGATTGGCAGACTATTAGATCAATGGTGGCGTTATTGTCTTTGAGCGACTACCGTAGCTGGACGCAAAATAATTTCATGGATTCCTTATTATTAAGTGCGTCTATTTAATATTTAGGCTCTTTATTGCTTGTGTTTTCAGGGATCGCATTGAAGTATATTGATCGCATCTCTCTGGAGTAGACATTGTAGTAGTAAACCAGATGTTAACAAAGTGAGGCGCACAAGTCACACAGCTGTGTAATATATGCGATTAAGACCAAAAATAAAATATTAAAATATGTTTTTGTTTTTTTTTTCCTGAAAATGAAAACAAAAAAATAAAAATTTCAACGTACATTATTTTAGTTTAAAATAAACTGGAATGTACCGCGGACAAACACAGTACCTTGTCACTATCCTTCGCTTGATTATTACTCAGCGAGCAATGTTTATATTTATGTTCTACAGTTATATAAGTAGTGCAGTGACGATTAGAATTTTTGTTTGTTGGCTGTACTTAACAGAATACAGAACCTAATGATGTAAATTAGATAATCCTCAAAAAAGAATACGAAATGCGGGTTATATCAGAAATACTTTTTTTATATCTTCTTGTAACATTTACTGACTTTCTTCGTTATTTTATGATAATTTTTATAATTTTATTATATATAATTATAATTATATAATATAAATATATTTATATTTATAGTTCCGGCGACTGGTTCATTTCTTCACTTTTTCCATGGTATTCTTCTTCTTATATTTTTTTCCATCCATTTTCATCTCATACCTTCTTATGGTAGTCTTTCTGAATTCATTCTCATTATATTTTTAAACCATTTCAACCGTGAGTGAGTTAGCATTTTTCGACATTTTCCATATATATATACAAATTAGTTTATGATAAGTTACTGGTTTCAGTGATAAAGTAAGTTAGTTTGTGTATTTATGTGTAACCAAGGGCCGTAGCCATATTGCTTACTAGAGAATTATATCAGTTCGAAATAGTCGCTGCGAGTCCAGTGACAGTATCTATGAGGATTCACTTACACGGTTTGATTTGATGTACATGTTAATATAATAGTCTCCTAAGTGAATGAAACTAGTTAGTATATTGATACGTTAATTGGATATGATATGAGAGTTATAATGATCCCTTATACTATACGTTTAAATTAATTGTCAACATTGTTTAGTCCCAATGTTGAAAATCTAGTCTCTCAATCTTTTTCGGAATGCATAAGCTGAGGTTATAGATTTAGTTTTATTTGGGAGTTTATTGTAGCTGCTTGTCGCTAGGTATTCGAAGGATTTATGGAAAATTTCTTTGTTTGCCTTGGGTACTTCCAGCATGTTCTGGCCGCAGCGTGATCCATAGACTCTACATTATATACAAAGAAACTTTGAGCGTTCCTTTTTACGTATAATAGACAACATATCGTTGTCTATTATCAGATTGAAAACAGATCGTTGGTTGAATGTGCGAAGTCAGTAGTGGTTATGGGTCTAATTCTTCTGTTTTGTATTCTTATTAATGGAAGCAGATTGTTGTAATAATCTCCACCCTAACAGGTGATGCCATATTGCGTGAGGAATTTACCCAGGAATAGTGTAAGCATCGTAAGAATGCTGCATTTACAATTTTTTCAACGTACTGATCCTTATAAGGACTGTCTTAAAGGGGCGAAGCAAGAATGCTTTTCATCTTCCCCGTTATCTGTAGAGGACAGTGTAGGGATAAGGTGTTATTGAGCTATTAAAGCTATGATCATGGCAGGAGGGTAATAGCAGTAGCTAGGCCTCAGTTACAACTTCATTGGCTACAGAATTGCCATCCATTATCCCCAATGGTATTATTAATCACCGCAGCTCACGGTCGATTAACGTGCTGAACCCTATATTTTTTTCTTTTTTTCAACGTCCTTATAGTCCTTATAAGGACTGGCTTAAAGGGGCGAAGCAAGAATGCTTTTCATCTTCCCCGTTATCTGTAGAGGACATTGCAGGGATATTGCAGGGATAAGGTGTTATTGGGCTATTAAAGCTCTGATCATGGCAGGAGGGTAACAGCAATAGCCGAGCCTCAGTTAGAACTTCATTGGCTACAGCATTGCCATCCATTACCCTCCAAGGGTATGATCTCTTCCCTCATTCAACGTAATATATTCTATTAATTATAAACCTAAACTTAGTTGTTAAGAAAGTGGTGTGGGAGTTCCACTTCATATTGCTATCGATAAGGAGGCCCAAATACTTGACTGATTTTGTTTTTTTGATTAAGCTAAAGTTACAATTTAGGATGTCATTACATTTCCTTTCATGCCATTTTATGGTTATATCGTGGTCTGGCTTATCTATTAACGTGAGATACATAAGTCTCGTTTTATCGGTATTAATGTTAAGTCCATTATTGATAAACCATTTGCTTAGATTTAACATATCATTATTAATCCGAATTTTTAGATCTTCATGGGTTGTTTCGGTGTATATTAATGTCGTGTCGTCGGCGAAGGATATCATTTCATCAAAAAGTTTTTATTTGCATAAATCATTAACATGTATTAAAAATAGGATAGGTCCTAGTACAAACCCTTGCGGGACTCCGTGTTTTATTATTTTTGTTTTTATATATCAGTTTTTTTTATATCAATGACACATTTTCAC
The DNA here is from genome assembly GCF_054136105.1 of Typopeltis vanoorti. Lineage (NCBI taxonomy): Eukaryota > Metazoa > Arthropoda > Arachnida > Uropygi > Thelyphonidae > Typopeltis > Typopeltis vanoorti. Next base: position 44,617 of record NW_028327903.1, read on the forward strand.
CATGTGTTTTTAACCCGTGTGAATCTGTGGGAATGAAGCATTACTAACTTTATGTGCCAACATCGTCATGTTAGATTCAGAAATCCAGCAAGTACTTACCTTTATTGTTAACTTTCGTGTTTTCTTTGAATGTTCCCAAGGCATTTCTACATGTCTGGTATTCATTTCATATTCTCTTTAGATGCTTAGATTACAATGGGGTAAATGATTATAAATGAATAGTATTTTTCATCAAATTCATGTAAAAACACATTCTCTCACTTTTTAAGTTTATATTCCAAAGTATAGGTCATCAAACTAAAGGCAGCCACCCCCCCCCCCCAAAACAAATCCACTAAACCAAATTTAATTAATTTAATCTTGAACACACTGGAGACACAGTGTGTTCTCTGCAAGAGAGAACAAAGTACATCCAGAATTACCAAACACTGGAAAAACTCTTGAAGAATTAGCATTATCAAAAATCAATAACGGAACTCAGCCTTTTGAAATAACTTGCTAAATAACGTACATACTGCAAGCACCTCGCAATTATAAGTACAAAATTATACATATATATATATATATATATATATATATATATATATATATATTTTATTTATTTATTTATTTATTTATTTATATATATTGGCTAGATTGTCGAAGTAAAAATGCTTTTCATATTCCCCGTAATCTGTAGAGGGCAATGTAAGGATAGGGTGTTATTGAGATATGAGCTCTAATCATGGCAGGAGGGTAACAGCAATAGCAATATAATAATCTGTTGTATTTACGTATGACGATATGTTCACATTTTTTTTATACTGACTGAAATCCGAGAATGAGACAAACGATTAATTTATTGAACCCGCAACATGTTTCGTCGGAAAGCTGACTTCTTCAGGCGTGAGAACATTGAAAGCAAAATAAAAACACCACAAAGAAACATTGTATCCCTACAAAATCATAAAGGAGGAGGAATTTATATATATACAGTAAAACCCCGTTTTTACGTTCCCGCAATTTACGTTTTCCTGCCATTTAAGTCATTTTTGTGTTATTTCTTACTCACCTGAAGAAGTCGGGACACCGATGAAACTAGTCGTGATTCATTAAAGTTTTTTTGTGTTATGTGTGTGTGTGTGTGTGTGTTCCTGAGCTTCTACTCAGTTGTTATGGTACATTTAAAAAAATAGATATTTACCGTGATAAAATATTAAGTTTTAATGAAACCGATACAACTAATTTTAGCCTTTTACAGCCTTCTTCAGGTATCCACTAAAGGTAGAACACAATAATAAAAATTGAAGTTACAAAAAATGAGAATTACAGGCAAAAATGCAATACATAATTGTTGTATTTTTTAAGTTGTTCTATCCAACGCGCCATGATTTATAGCGTTCGTACTTGTGGGTTGTCGTGAACGCCAGTATTGAATAACTGCAGCATGGCTATCAGGGATGTTGTAACTTAAATTGCTGTTCAAATGTTCAGGATTAAGGAGGATTTCCCTGGACTTCAAGACTTTAAAAGAACACATGCATCAGCACAATCCAGCCATTTTCTTTTCCCAAACAATCCTCATAATGATCTCCAAAGTCACTCAGTTTGCTGGGATAAATCCGAAAACATTTTTCGCTGCAGTGATGAGTTTGAAAGGAAAATCGTTGAAAGCAAAGCCAGAACGATTGATGAAAATTTGAAGAAAAATGTGGCAGGACACAGTACAGCAAAGGCAGCGGAAGAATTCAAAGGATAAGATAGTCTCCTTGGGTAAAGCATTACATTTGAAGGTAAATGAAGATATAGAAGAACTAGTTGAAGAATGCTCAAAAGATCTGACAACAGAAGATCTTGAAGAGTTGAAAAAGCAACTGAATCAGGAAAGAGTGCTCATCAGAGGAGGAGGACAGCAATAAAAAAGGGAAGAATGCCAACAGGTGACATTAAAAAAATGCTGCACTACTGGGAAGAGTTTCAGTCATTGGCTACAAAGTGGCATCCCAACAAAGCTGAAATTAACAGACTTTGTGCCTTGGTTGACGACGTGTCTGAATCACTTTAAAAACAAAGTTCAATCAACTTTGGACAGATTTTTGACTTCTCTTTAGCAAAGAGACAGAGACAAGTTACTGAATAAGAGGAGACTTACCTTGAAGAGATTTTGAAAATTTGGAAGAAGAATAGTAAAAACGTTGTGTGCATATTTTCAGTTTAATAAAGTGTATATAATAGTGTAAAGATCGTCAGCTTTTTATTCTACTTTCCATTCCATCAGATGGATGTGATGTGATGCAATATGATGCATCATATCATATTGCATCACATCGCATAGTATCATACATCTCCGCAAGAGGATGTGCTTTGCATTACAGGAAAATTCTAAGGAAAGTGATCGGAACTTACTCCACCTTTACCACGAGTTGCCTTAGAATGACACTATGTTACCACCCGTTGCCTTAGAATGACACTATGTTACCACCCGTTGCCTCAGACTTGCACTGCGTGCAGGCGCAAACTTGACTTACTTGTCTGTTTGCTAACTTAGGAAATAGGATTAAAACCAAGTTTATATAAAATTACTTGGTATCTTTAATAAAGTGCTTTTTTTTTAGTTAATGTCTTGTATTTTATTTTGCATATGTACTAAAACGAGCCAACCTGAGTGAGAGTAATTTGTGACTCCGTCCTATCCATAACAAGTTGTCGGTTTGTATTCCGCTATGGAATGGTTGATTATAAAAGTCGATGAGTTTCACAAATATCCATAGCATAATGGAATTCGATGATATATCCTAATGTCATCCGGTGTAAGAATATCATCTTGCTTATATTGGAGGCCGGAAGTAGGTGAGAAAAGTTCCAATGATTTTCGCTACAGCATGGTCGGAGACTAACTTGAGCTGTTTCTTGAATGGTCTTACACTAAATATTATATTTAACATCCATAACTACTGTGTAGTACCCACCCACCTTATCGATTATCCTATAATGATGTTGCGATTAACATTTCTTATAAATATCTTTCTATACATTTTATTAAGTGTTTTAATATGCCAGGGGCTTAGCTTTCCTATTCTTTGAAGTGAGAAAGGCGAATATTTTTCGCCTTTCCCACTTCATTATTCATTATAAATGATTTCTTTTTTCTGGACACAGGTGCATACAGATTAGCAAGTAAAACTACCCTCTTGTCTCTTTCATCTCTCTCTCTCTCGCATTGAAACTGTCACTAATGCGCAGAAATATTTCATGGATATGTTGCAGAGGTTAAAACTACAGCTAATGCAATTGGCATAGCTCCTTCTCTCTTCCATAGCTGATGAAAAGGTACAGACTCCACCCAACATAAAGTTACTTAGAATACAGCTCAAGGACTACACAATTAATACTGTGTAGTCCTCGAGCGATTAAGCTACATCCTGGAAGACATATAAATGCAAGATATTTAGAATATTTTGGCACAAGCAAAGTTTATCGAGAAAACAAGTTTTGAATATAAACTAGCGGTTCAAACCATGTGAGTTATGAATCGTTTCTTTTGAAACTCCTATTGCAACTAACATCGTTTCAAAAGAGAGAGCCATGCAGAGGTAATATTAATATACAATAAAATAAATTAATCAATTAATGCATTCTATTCCTAGAAGGGGAATTGGTGTTTCATTTAGCTTTAAATAACTTTCTAAAAACTAGCGTACAACCATTCACCATCCTTCAAGCATTTACTGTTACATTACATTACATTAGCCTGGCGCTCAGCTCGGGGGAACTTTTGGCCTCAAGCACCACACGTCACTAATGGGCACGGTCCTCTGCGACTGTCTGCCACGTTCTGGTCTCCATCCCGACAGCCTGCAGGTCTTCTTTCTCCTGATCCGCCCATCTCTTTCTTGGTCTCCCTGATCGGGGTCGGGCCTCCCACGTTTATCTCACAGTCCTTTCGGGGCCCATACGGTAGAGGTGCCCCAGCCACTTTAGACTCCGGGCCCGCAGCTCCATCAAGATGTCTGCCGAGTTGTATGGCAGCATTGGACCGCCTCTTCAAGACTCTGTCTGCCATGACCCCTCCATAAATACGTCGTAGCATCTTGTTCTCGAATACTCTCAAGTGATCGGCTTGTCTCGCCGTGAGAGTCCACGCTTCAGCACCGTAGAGGAGAACAGGCCCGATCAAAGTATTGTATAGTCCCACCTTTGTAGTCCAAGAGAGCAAGCGCGAGGCGAAAAGGGGACGCTCCTGATAATAGGCCACATTCGCAGTATTTACCCGACTCTGGACATCAGCCTCAACTTTGTTGTCTTCAGTCACGAAAGAACCCAAGTACCTAAATACCTTCACCCTCTCAAACCGTGCAGCTCCCTCTGGATCTTGAGCAGCATGGCGGCTCATTAAAAGGTATTTTGTCTTCTCGGCATTTATTTTCAGGCCTACTTCTTATGCGGCTTCTTCAATAGCAGTAACAAATGCCACCGCGTCGTCCCGTGCATTTACTGTTGGTGAGGCTAAATCCTCAATAAATAAATCGGAGTATTCAGAAGAGAGAGAGAGAGAGAGAGAAAGTGTGAAATCAACTGCTTTCATCTTGTAGCTCAAAAATCCTAACATGTATTAATATATGTAATAGTGTAAGTTCTATCGTAAGTTTTTTTTTTTTGAGATCCTATCAAAAATAAATCTCAAATCTCGCATATAAAATTCCGATTTTTCTCATGTCAGATATAGCCTATCGAACTGTTGCTATGACCACACAGTGCTCAGAAATTCTGGACTTCAAGATCGTCTGTAACTGATGTCTTAAACACTGATTTCTACATCGTGCTTCAATGGGGGCGAGGATAAACTGGTCACCTTGAATCCCATCAAAACTAAGTCTTGTGTTTTTCTCTCGAAAAAGGATGTCAGCACACCAATCTTTACCTTCATGAATACACATATCGCTGAACGGGATCGGATCTCTCTGTCTCGCTCTCTCCATACTGATATTTATCTCTATACCCTCCTGTCATAAACACATGCCATCGATAACTTCCGTCCTTACTGACAGACCTCAACTTCCATCTTAGAAATGCACTGTACCAACTGTGTGTCTTTTCTACAGATACTTTCATGGACTCTGCACTCCTGGGTCTTTTAAAAAAAAGACCAGCTAGTAGAGCTGGCCAATATATCTTTCATTACAACTGCAAACACACAAAACCTGCTTCTCATATTTATGTTTAATCCAATGTACCACTGTCCTCTGGAACACTCTTCTTCATGAATTGTTCCCAACAATTCCAACCTCCAACGTTTCAAGAAAAATGTCAGTATGCCTCTTTCCTTGCCTGTACCCAATAAACAGCAAAGATGTGTTATAGGTTCTTATGCATCTAGTATGGAATAGACACAAAAAAATTCTCAACCGTGTTTGGCTTAAAATTGCTAGTCAAAGATAATGCACAATTTGTGTTCACCATCTTCATAACGGTAGGTTGCAGATAACATCAACCTTTAAACTTCATCCTCAGCTTTGAACTGTAAAATGATACATCATTTAAGCACAGCCATCCATTTTGTGTTGTTGTTTGGCACCAAACTGCAGTTGCTACTTGAATGCCTCGTTTTTTTTTTATTTATTTAACCAGAGATGAAAAATAAATTGCTCAAAGACATCCAGACGAATGGCCACTTAGGGGATTAGCGTTAGGAGTTGGTAATACCTAATTACAAATTCCCTAATTCTGGGCTTTGAAAGTAATCTTGAGTGAATAAGTAAGTGATCTTACAACTGTGTTCTACATAGAATAATTTAAACTTTCTCATCGCAAATACCGGTTACGTGATCCACTTGTAGCACCAGATATCTTCTATTTCAGTTAGTGTATCAAATATAACGATTTTTTATATTATGATAAAGTTACAGACTTCATCATAATACGAAAACTGTAACAACAGCAAACAAACGTTTGGCGAATATCTTGGTGATTATATAAACATAAACTTATTTACAATATTATAAATGTATTAATTCAGTGTTTAAATTATAATTCAGATAATTAGTTTTTTTTAATTATCCTTTCATTTCATTCTAATTTGTTCTTCCCTTAATACGATGAATTTTTTATGTAGCAATGTTTTTATGGACATTACATTTCAAGTGCTTATTTAGAAAATATTAAACATCGTTTGTCAAGTCAGTGACTAAAAAACAAGTAAAAACATTCCACGCAGCGTGAAAACAATCACTCTACATTGTCAAATAAATCAGTCATAATTATTGTGTTTCTTATGAAAAGAAAACCTATAATACATTTATATCGTGGGAAAGATAAGCATGCTAATCATTTCTATGTTATATTTTATATATTTTTATAAAGTTCAAAAATTATTCTTTAGTAAACAAATATCAGTTTTGTATTTATCATTTTCATTTCTAATGAAAGAGGCGATGTTCACCCATTATTATATAAACGTATCACGTATAGATTGCCTTGTTGGAGGTCACACATGTGACGTCGATGAAGTAAAAATCAAAACTGTCTATCATTTATATGCAGTTCGATATTTATTACTTTAGAGCACAGAAATTATGTCAAGAACACTACCATCTTTAGATATATAATATCATCTATGAGATAAGGACTGTCATGTGACTCTAGTTCACTAAAGGAGATGAAATTTGAAACTCCCCATCGGAAAGATTTCTGCTCGGTAGGCCTTTGAAAACAAGGTGCATGCAGACCAATTACCACGGGATCGATTATCAGTTCTTTATCACTTGTGTGGTTTCTCTGGTCCACGAGGATCACCTTCACCTGAATTAAAATCTGATGTTAAGATTTCTTGTACCATGATTTTATATAATATAATATAATATTAAAAACATAATATAAAATGAAGTAATAATAATATGAAGAATATGAAATATGAAGAAATAACAATAAGCAGAATATAATAATAAAAAATAATATGAGGTACCACAGATTCTACCAGAAGTTATGTGGAGAATTGAAAGCTTGCAAAATGTAAAAGCTGGAGGTGAGGATGGAGTTTTAGTTGAACTTCTAAACGCAGGTGGAGAAATGATCTACAAAATCTTAGCAAAACTATTCACCTTATATCTGAAGAAAAATGATGCACCAAGAACATAAAAGAAGGCTACCCAAATTCTGATACATAAAAAAGGTGAACATACCAACCTCTCAGTCTACTATCGGTGGTTTACAAAAGTCTTGGCTCATGGACTTTGTGCGACTCTAGACCTATTACAACCAAACGAACGGGCAGATTTTCGAAGTGGCTTTAGTAGAATGGACCATATTCAAGTTGTACAACGAACGGTGTAATGAATATCAGTTACCATAATGTATTGTTTTTAGTGATTATGAGAAAGCCTTTGATTCAGTAAAAACTTGTTCGATACTTTAAGCATTAGGAAATCAGCTAGTGGAGGAACCTTACATCAGGACCATCAAATTTGCTTTCACAAATGCCACAGTAGTAATTCATTTCAATGGAAACATCTCTACTGTGGAAATGCCGAGAGGTATAAGACAGTGCGACCCAATATCTCCAAAATTATTCTCAGCATGTCTAGTAGAAATATTCAAACTTCTTGATTTGGAAGGGAACGGTCTGAAGATAAATGGAAGATATTTAAGCTCTTTACGTTTTGCAGATGACTTAGTTATCTTTACTTCAACTGCGCATGAATTACAGATTCGCATCTATGAACTCCAAATTGCAAGCAAAAAAACAGCTGGCCTAAAGATTCCCCAAGCTATGTTCAATAGCTATATCCAACCAGAACAATAAAATTCAATAATGAGGAAATTAAACAAGTAGACCATTACATATCTTAGAACAGTGTTTCCCATCGTTTTTTGGATCATTCCCCACCTCAATTCCTGGAAGATCTTGATGCCACCCACCTCTATCATAATAGTCAGCCAAGTTTTAAAAACGTATGATATAAATATGTACTT
>NW_028327904.1:0-38542 GCF_054136105.1 Typopeltis vanoorti
TTGGAATACCAGTTTCGATTCCACGAACGGTGAACCATTACGTTCCAATGTGAGAGGAAAGTTGCTCTTGAGTGCAAAATTGTACAACAGTATATCGTTTCGAATCTCCCGTGGTTTTGTCTCGTACAATATTTTCATTTCACAGGACATGAAGGTTTCTTTCAGATTGTGCTCTATAGCTTTGGTAGACAAGATGCATACAAAAACTTCACAGACGTCCTTAATACTTGCTGCAGCAATTCCTTTCAAAATTGCATAGAGCATGACACGCCTTTCACTGAAGAAACATCTTCACACGTCTCTCGGTATCTCCATTAACGACATTCCCCGGCGGCACGTCAGCCTTGATTTTCGTAAATATATCACCGCTTTGTTGGGAACTGCAGAAGATTCACACGTATGAAAGATTTTATGGAAGCAGCTTCGACACCAGGCACTCCAAATTTTCTTCAGCACCTTCCTTATCGCCTTCTTTCTTTAATTCCAAGTGTTCGATACTGTCGTTTAGCTTCCATCCTTTTGGCGCGCTTCTCAAACGGAAATTCAGTGAAACCTTTTTCAATTACGTAAGAATGCTATCGTATTGAAGTTCTACTGGGGAGACTTGATTCCCGTGCTGTTGGAATATGCTATAATAAGTCAAATTCTTTTCTAACAAAACGCAGAATTCGTCGATGGTTTTGAATAATCCAGACTGTGCTTCTACAATTTCACTTAATTCGTCTTGTGCTAACTTCTCATTAAAAACCAATGTTGTGTCTTGTTCCTCTTCTACGGATGAACCAGAATCCTCTGCTGCAACTGTTTCACTTAATACTCCGTCCGCAGAATTCTCCTCATAAACCAATGTTGTATCTTCGTCCTCTTCTACTGCTATGGACGTATCAGAAATCGGTGCTACAACAGTTTCACTTAACTCTTCTTGCTCAAAATTCTCATTGCAAAGCAGTGTGGCGTCTACTTCCTCTTCCGATACTATTGTCGAAGTAGGAGTGCTGTCGGATATGGATGTAATTCGATTCACATAATGTGGAAAGGCGTAAGGCATTTTCAGGTTGTTTTCCAGTAAACTGCATAACTCATCAATTTTTTGGATACCTTCTCCGCGTTGATGTCCGCTGCTATTTTTCTTCGTTCCTTTTTCTACAATTCCTCCCGAATTGAAATTAAGTAGAAATCTTCTTGGTTCATTATCTTCGCTATTGTACGGGCACACGATTGAATTGTCTCCTGAAGCATTACGATGGTATTCTTCCAAACAGAAAGGACATTGGAAACAATGTTCACGATTGATCTCCTTAAATATTTCCTCAGCAAACTTGTATTTCGTTGCTAGTTTCCTGCTAAGAAATGCCGGTTGATCTGTACCTGGACAACCATAAAACGGCAGCTTGTGCTCTAATTCAGATGAAGATTTTGGAGAAAGTGTATTCTGCTGCTGATTCGCCATACTTTAAATCCAAATGAAACAACCTACAAAAAAAGATGAAACGTGAATTTAATGGTCTGTTATTTTAAAGGAATTATTCACTAAACAACAACTGACATTCACTAAACAATTTCTTTGCTTCGTATCACTCATTTCCGAACTGAAAGAAGTGAATCAACGACAATCGTTCTTCTATCTGTTTAGTATTAGAAACAGACACGAAGCTTAGGATGTCTTTTTTGAGAGCATATAATGAATTATTGTATGCCTGATATCAGCCATTATTTCACTTATATAATTTTCGCTGAAATTTGTTTAACAGAATAAATGAATATTTATTTTTTTAAATTAAACGTTTTTCAGGCATACAAGCTACATTAGCTGAAAATCAGTATTAACTTACATGGTTGTCCCGAATGTCATGAAATTTCCATTGGATCGATTATAGTTTGCTTATTGGTAAAGGACTTTGGAAACAATGTTCACGATTGATATCCTTGAATATCTTCTCAACAAACTTTTGTTTCGTTGCTTGTTTCCTGCTAAGAAACGCCGGTTGTTCTGTACCTTTACCGTTATACCAAGAACAGTTCACTGTTATCTTTTTGGATGACTGTTTATTTCGTGACAGGTTGCGATATCATTTTACTTTCTCTTTGTTTCCTAGGCTGAGTTTTTTTTTTTTTGGTTCTCAACCACTTTTTTATTGATATAATATTTTTTTACCGTTTATTTCTACAGCTTCAACTTTGGCATATTTGTTGGGTGTGTTTTCATTGGTTACTTGAGAATCTATGGAAAATACCTTTTTGATACGGCCATATATGTGTAATTAGAAACAACGAGAAGCTATAATTCTGTAACAAGTTCTGGTTACTTCTTTCATTTCCATGCTTATTATTTTTCCTCCGAACTCATTCGTGTTGTTGCTGAACTATATCAATACCTGTCACCTGAATCTTTTAATGTGGAGGAAGTCGGACCTGCGATTGACGCCCTTTATTCTTAATATCTGGGAACCACCAGATATTATTAATGTATATTTGAATGGTACTTACAACTCTTGAGAAACATAATGTTTTTTCAGCTGTCGGAATCTGTTGTACTGTACTTCTGGATATTGCTCCAGTTGTGTACTTATATTTTTCATTTCATTCCCTCCTGTTGACTTTAATATAGGATCCTCCCTTCTCCTGTATGATCTACCAGGTTTCTTTTAGTATGTATGGGATACGACCAGTCTGGCAGTATGAAGATTGTTATTCTTAAAATCCATCTTAAAATCCATCATCAATCAATCTTTCCTGAGTCTATACTTCCCACCTTTTTCTTGTTGTTGTTATGGATAGCTTCTAGCACCTCTTTGAATCTAGTACTCTGCATTACTTGGTATCTTATGGTGATGTTTTATTTTCATCCTTAAAATACAATTCGCCTTCAGACATGAACAAGTACTGATAAATAATAATAATTAATAATACAGTAGCGAACAAATTAATCCGAACACTCACATTTTAAATAAAAATTTTAATTTCACAAAACAATAAATACAACAATTAAACTCGAACTTTACTTAATAATTTATATGTGCTTCTCTGTTCCTAATAAGTTAATTAATTCGCTTAGGCTTGGGCTCTATCAACGTAGAACACATTTCTCTTATTTCTGCATCTCGAAACCATTCTTTTATAATGAATTGTATTAAGATATTATCCTTCGTATCCCAATTTAATTTTCCAAATCTCTTTTTACCTATGGTCCACAAATATTCTATTGTGTTAATGTCGAAGAGTTACCTGACCACTGAAGCAATTGGATATTGTGATTTGATTTTTGAGGAACTCTTTCACTTTTTTTCAAGTGTGGCATGGAGCTCGATTCTGTTGGAAGATAAGTTCTATGTCTGAAAAGATATGTGTGACCGCTCTTTCTCTATTATTTTCATGCATTATCGCCTTTCATCATACAATCGACAGGCGTAAGTGATCTTACAGCATCATGTATAAAACAACTTTAAACACCTTTTTAGCTAGTGTTTAGGAGCTTGGATAAAAGATGAATAGGATAAATCATCTGAACTGCTAATTTTGGAGCATAGGAAACTTGCTCTCTTTGGACAAATAAATGGCAATCATCTGAGAATATGACTTTCTTCCACTTCTCAACAGTCCAATATTTATACGCTATTTCCCACTGGAGCTTCATTTTCTGCATAGCCTTCATAATTTTTTTATTTTTTATTTTTTATCCCTGGGAAGTTCTCGGTACTTCCAACAATCTTCGACGGATTGTCATGTCAGAAACATTAATCCCGCTAGCTGCCAAGTCTCTAATTAAGTCTATAGCAGACAATCTTAGATTCATTTTGCTCTTCCTAGAAACAATCATCTAAGAATATGACCTTCTTCCACTTTTCAACTGTCCAATCGTTGTACACAACTCAAGATATTAAACAATCTTCAGTAAGTGTAATTTTCCTTTTTCGCCCACATTTTCCTTTTCTCTATGGAGAAAAGATACCTGTCTCCCTAAACCTCTTTAAAATCGCATTAACATTATCGAAACCAACGCTTTCTTGTAGATGTATCCATTTTATTGCTACACAAAATGAATGAAAGACTGTGAATGTCAACTTGTTTACACTGTTAAAAATGACAATATTATTAATAAACGTTAGAAACAGTTAAAACTTGTAGCACTTAACCAAAATAGTAAACTAAAACCAAAATTATGTAAACTGAAACAAAAACTAAAAACTTGACGAAAATTTGGGCTGTTCAGATTAAATTGTTCGCAACTGTATATAATAATAATACATCAAACACTAATAATATTAAGATCTATTTGTTGTTATTAACAGTCTTATGATCTCCTTTTGTTACAGACATATATTACTATAAATTATACATAAATAACTATACATTATTAAATAAATTATAAAATTAATATAATCATCTGGTATATAATGATTCGTTTAGGTTTACTTATACATTATAAAAGAACCCATTTCGTTTCATTTCATTACTGAATTTTTCATATAAGATAATGCTTTTATTATTTTCCTTCTTTTGTTTCTTTTTCTTTTTTTTATTCGAGTGAATCCTGTGCAGCTCAGTGGAAGTGTATTTACACTCCTCAGTGCTAGACAACCCCCCCCCGCCAAAAAAAAAAAAAAGAGTTCGATTCTAATTGCCAACTAGACGACGTTTTTCTGAGGCCTTTTCAACCCGAGTTAGTAGATATGTGGCAGGGGCAAGTGAGTTTTTTCTCAAGGAAACCAGGTTTTTTCGTCCGGTAAGTTCATATAGTCGACCGCAGAACCCACACTATCTGACATTAAAAATATTGTGTTAGAATTAGGAAACACGAGATGGCAGCACTTGTTAAGTGCCTCTTCGCTGTGTGCCGCTTAAATTAGTGATAGCCTTGGGCGATCTATCTCTGATTGCTACTGATAGAGATTGAACCTCTCACTCAGTTTCCAAATGTCAGACAGGCCTTAAAACAGCCTCGCCTATAAGGGAGTAAAATGCGTTAGCTATTTCTTTTTTCAATTCAAATTTTGATATGTTCCAGAAAAAGACATCTTAGAACTATGACGCCATTGTATATATCCTCGATATCAAATGCGTTATCTGATTTTTTTTTGAATTCAAGTACTGACTTGTTCCAGAAACACATGTTAGAAGTATGACGTCATTCTATATCCTCGATATCAAAATCGTCTTTCTTGTCGGTAGGCATGACGTCAACATTTAGTCAAAAGCTCTATCCAATTGTTGTACACAATATTCCTTTTAATGTATGGGTTATAGAGTACGAAACCACATACATATGTATGATTTGACTTTTCTTACATTCCTTCATTTGATTTCTGGAGTTTGGTTACGTGTATCACAAGTTACTTTCTTCTTCAGATAATTGGTTTCAAAATTTGCAGAAAAGTAAAAGAAAGGTAAGCATTTATTTAATATCAATTATAAATGAAATTAAGCATATTGTCCTAAACACCTACGACAGAAGTATTTCATAATTTTCACACTTCTTGTCAGAACTTGTTATCCTCGAAGCACGTTGGCTACTCTAAATGGTGCTCTTACTTTTAATAATCAACTTCATACCGTGAAGAAAAAATTTATATAACTCACATAGTATTTCTTTTGTTTTAGTCTTATTAGTATATTTATTGTCTATTGCATTAAAAATAATTGATCTTTTTATTTTTCTTTTAGAATACTTTGCTTCTTTTGGATTTAAAGTATGACTAATTACCGACCAAATACAGTTTTACCAAAGTCTCTCTCTGAATTAGAAGACAAAGTGCCTTTTATTGGAAGTTTCCATACAGACCATCCGACGTTCCTAAGCAGAAAACTATCTGAGAAATACAAGGAAAGAATACACAAAGGTTGCATCCAAAACAATGATGAATTTTGCAGTTTACCTGAAAGCAATTTGGAACGGCCGTACGCGTTGCAACATTATACGAATCGAAATTCATCTAAATTCGACAGCATTTCTGATTCTTTCAAAGCAATAGACAAGGAGGAAGAAAGAAGATTGCTACTTAATTCTACATCGAGACACCTAGAGCATGAAGAATCGAAGGTAATTGACGAAACACAGTCTGGAAAACGGAATGGAGTAGATGTACCAGGTGCGCGAGAAGAAGAAGAATCGAATAGATATGAGGTGGCGGAATCTGGAGCAACGAAAACAATCGACGAACTATGCATTTTGTTAGAAAATAATTTGACCTGTTATCGCATTTTCCAACAGCATCGGAATCAAGACTCATCAGCTGATCATAGATTTGCTTCTACTATTAAGGAACTGAAATGGTTTGCACGTAATTTCTGTTTGCGAAGCTCACCAGACGAATCGAAGGAAGGCAACAATAACGTACACTTGGGAATAAACAAACTAGGCGATAATAAAACTTACGAACATGATTTGCAAGTTACGTTTCTTTGCCAGCAAAATACAAACCAGGAACCGTCGTCTTGTGTCGAAACTGTTTCCGTAAAAGACTTTGAAATCTCCGCAGGAGCCACCGAATCTCTAACGTGTTCCTCAATACTTACGAAAAAGAAACGTGAAGTGACTACCCAGAATGACATTAATGGGAATACAGCGAAACGAGACAGTAGGAACAACACCTATTCAGTCAAAGAGGCAGCATGCTCTGAGCAAAACATAAACGTACTTGGTGGTGCGAATACTAAGGATATTCGTAAACTTTTCATAGGTAACTTGCCTGTCAACGCTACTGAGCAAGATCTAAAAGAACATTTCAGGTCCTGTGGCCGCATTATAGGAGTTAATATCGTAAGAGACAGAACAACGGGAGGTTCGAAACGATATGGGTTTATAGAATTTTCCGCTCCAGAACATGTTTCTCTAGCAGTGGAACTTAACGGTTTGCCGTTCATGGGATGCAGACTGGTAATCCAGAGGAAGAATTCTGTTGTCGAGTCGTCTACTCAAGAAACTACAAGAAATAATGTTGATGGAAACAAGCACAAACCAAAGAAAGAAAGTAACATTAGTGAAGAAACTGCTTCAGGAAAGGAAACTCCAACTCACAGAAACAATCAGAAAGACAGTATGAAGTCTTCCCATAAGGTGTTCGTATTCAACGTTCCTAATGGTGCTACAGAGGAAGATCTTAAGGTTCATTTCGACTCCTGCGGTGATGTGATTGGTGTTAACATCATACGTAACAAGAAAACGGGAAATTCGAAAAAATATGCGTTTGTCGAATTTTCCTTACCTGAACATGTTTGTGAAGCACTGAAACTTAACGGGTCTCAGTTCATGGGATCGAAATTAGTAATCCAGAAGAAAAACTCAACTGATGTCCAGGTTACTCGCAAGATGACAACATAACGTTCTGTGATATTGTGATTATTTGTATATCTGGATGCTAATTAAATAAAATTTTATTTTTAATTTTCTGCTTTCGTCATTTTAATTGAATTTCATAACTTCTTTAATGATTATTAAATAAGCATATTTAATAGTAAGTATCTGAAGTATAATTTATTAACCATATAGAGTTGACTATATTTTTGTTAATATCTTTTTTTTTCTAATAACTTTAGGAATACTTTCTCAAAACTGATTTAACATACTTCAGTAAACTAACGAAAGAATTTCTTCAATGAAGAAATAATTTGTTCCAAAAACACTGTGTTCAAAACAGCGTTAAAAAAAAAAACATGAATAGGTGAGATGTGGATATTTTCAATTCTAATGGATTACATGTCTTTCTAGAATCTTATTTAAGTCTGTTAGTAAATTTTCATGAGCATCATTTGATTACAGGTTCAAATAAAAAAAATATTTGCTCGTGTCATGGTAACTGCAAAACATTTTAGGAACCTAATCTGTGTTCTAAAATACATATCTGGCCAATTTAAATCTTGCTCTTATATGCTCATAAATGTGTTCTCGTTAATGAGAATTTCTTTACAAGTAACTAAATTTTAGAGTAATCTTTAACTAATTAATAAGCAAACGAAATTAGACAAAACATTTTAATATTGTTTGTATTCCAGCATGCGAATGACGATGTTATTTCAAAAAATCAAATTTGGGAATACTAACGGAACTCACATCTAGAAAATTTGATGCTAACCTGAATTTCCTCCACCCTACAAGTATTAAAAATAGACCTACAAAGTTGTAAATAATAACTTATTAAACAAACAAAATGTTTCATTAATGATACAGAAGTAAAAAATTTAAAACCTTTTCTCCAGAATTTCGCATGCAGTAAGTGAGACCTTTTAAGGATAAAAATACTAAACTAAACGAAATAATTTTATTAGGAATATCAGACGAGCATTTAAATATGATGGACGCTGCATCCAGATGACTTTGTTAAACGACATCGGCTGTTTGTTGATTTAAATGTATAATTTCAGTCACTATATACCTGGATAGTTTTGCAAATCCACATTTAGTGGTTTGCGTATCCGCTCTCCAGCCAAAAAGGCTGCGGGTTCGAATCCCGCCGTGGGCATGGATGTTTGTGATTGTCTGTGAAAATACTAGTGATGGTGGGGCGTTAGTGTAGTTGCAGTTGGAGACAGAGAGTTGTAGAAGAGGTGCCCTACCTCGATGAGTCTATGGACTCCCTGGAAGTGTCAGATAATGATAATAAATAAAATATATAATAGCTTCAGGTTTATATATATATATATATATATATATATATATATAAGCCCCATTTAGTGAACCAAATGGTGCGAATCTTTGCAGGAATATATTGTGCCCCATGCGGAAGCAATATATGAGAAAAAAAAAGTAGTCCCAAAATTCACCATCAGGATAACTGTAAACATCAAATGCATAGAATTTGCATATCAAGCAACTCGGCAGATGCCAAGAGCGTTTAAAAAGATGGACACGAGATTTTTCCCCTTCATTCCGCTTGTTAATACCGTCCACAGTGAAGGCACTGACTCTGCTGCAATGTGCTATGCTCGTGAGGCTGTACTTACCTAAACAATTACAATTCTGTTACTGCACCTCTGCGAATATCATCGTTTGAACAAATTTCGGCGAGATCCACTAAATCCATATGCACTGTGATGAACGGTTAGTCGTTTTAGAGAAACGGGATCGTTGGGAGTAAGGCCTTGCGGAGGTCGCAAACCAATTAGTTCACAAAAAATAAATGAAGTTGCTACTGCTGTTGTGGAACAAGCCATGAATAACAGCATGAATGTGCTTGATACAACTGTGTAGAAAATTCTACGGAAGATTCTGTATTTCTACCCAGTGAAGATAACTCTGACACAGGAGTTGTCCCGCAGGACTTAGAAAGTCGACTGACATTCGCTTTAATATTCCTTTCTCGAGTATAGTTGGACGCTTCGTAGCCGTGGATGATTTTATGAGCAGATGAGGCTCACTTTCACCTGAACGGAGCTTGAATTCCTACAACTGCGCTTCGCAAAACTAACAAGCAATCCAACAAATTCCTTTGCATTCACCAAAAGTTACTGTCTGGTGAGAGTTTACAGCTCCGTTCATCGTTGGAATATCTTCTTTGAGGACAACCACCAGTAGGATCTATGACCTGCTCAGTTACTGCCGAAGGTGTAGCGATATGCTGAATATTTTGTTATGACACAGCACCACTTTTGCATGGATTCAGTCCATACATAAATCGGTCAATCCGTAGAGGTTCTTCGAGAAAATTTCATGATGATCATTAACTCGGTTAACATACATATTTTTTAAAAATAATTGAATGACTAGAACCGAGATTTAAGTAAATTTTAATAAAAAATCAAGACTAGTTTCTGCTTGTAACAGCCTTCACCAGGTGACAATATAAAAGAAAGAAAAAACACTGAAGCTTAAATAAACTATGAACATCATAGAGAGTCTCTATACATAAAATGCTTGAATTACTACAAGATGATACCTACACAATACTCGAGAGACAGCCAACTTGTGAACTTCAAAATCGTACAAACAACTTATTAAAAACAACCACTGAATTATCCCGAAACGTTCGCTTATTTCTACTCTCTCTCCATCCGTTAATTCCTCGCATATATGGTGTTCCTAAAATCAATAAAGAGAACACCCCATTACGTCCCATTGTAGAATGTATCAATTCTCCGACGTACAACCTTTCAAAATATCTTGCCAAATTCCTCAAACGTTTTCAGGCAAGTGACCATCCTTTATCAAGAACACTACAGAATTTGTTACATACATCAAGGATATAACAGTTAATGAAGATGAAATCATGGCTAGCTTGAACATAACTTCTCTGTTCACTAATGTCCCAACAAATGAAGTCTTAACATTACTCAAGATCAAGTTATTCAAAAAAATGTTAGCCTTGCTTACACATTGCATCAAGTCCAGTTACTTCAGATTTCAAGATACTATATACAAGAAAATCATGGGCTAGCAATGGATAATCCTTTATCCCCTGTACTCACAAATATTTACTTAGAGGATTTTGAAACCAAGGCTATCTCTTCCTTTATTTAACACCTAAAGTTTGGAAACGCTACGTAGATGATGTCGTCATTATTTGGAGCCATGGACATGATTCCCTTATGGTTTTCCTCGAACATCTCAATAGCTGACATTTACTGCCGAGCTTGAAACGGATAATTCCATGCCTTTTCTTGATGTCAAACTTACCCGATAATCTGGTAAACTCAAAATATCGATATATAGAAAGCCCACACATACCAACAGATATCTGCACAGTCAATCCCATCACTTCCCTCCTCATAAGCTTGGAATAATTTCCACCTTGGGACATAGAGCCCGTTCTCTTCTAGGTGACCCAAAGGAACTTCTTACAGAAATAAACCATCTCAAAACTTCTTTCAAAGTTAATGGATTTTCCAAGGGAATCATTGAAAGATTCCTTCTTAATCCTCCTAGACGTTACTCAAAAGAAACAAATAGATTCAAAGGCAATATATCTGTTCCTTACATAAGTACAGTCTCACATAAATTAGCAAACGTTCTAAGAAAATACAATATCAGAACTTTGTTCACTCCACTTCCAAAGATCTGTTTCTTAATAAGCCACCCAAACCTTGTCATCATCATCTCAAATACCCTGGTGTGTATAAAATATTATTGTGTGATTTTAATATTCCTTATTATGGGCAGACAGACAAATCTATTGAATTGCGTATGGAAGAACACATGAGAGACATTACTTACAAGAGACAGTGAGCGAGTGCATTATCAAGTCATATCCTTTTCTCGGCTAATCCTAATGATGAAAGCCAAAGTCATAAAGTCTGCTGGGAAAAATCTACTAACATCCGTTGCAATGATGAACTAGAGAGAAAAATCGTAGAATCTAGCGAAATCATCTTCAATCCTGTTCATCTAAATAATAACTTGAGCTACAACCTTTCAGTTAGTCATTCAGCTGTAATCATGTACTGGCATTCATGAGATGCTACTAGGACGTAACTTCCCAACAATACAACAAACGAAAGAACAGCTTTAAATACAACCAAAACGATTTAATGTCAATTATATATAGAGATTTTTCGGTCTGTCCATAGTATGACATAGTTTTTTTTTTTGTGTGCAGGGG
Source organism: Typopeltis vanoorti (assembly GCF_054136105.1). Lineage (NCBI taxonomy): Eukaryota > Metazoa > Arthropoda > Arachnida > Uropygi > Thelyphonidae > Typopeltis > Typopeltis vanoorti. The sequence continues at coordinate 11,529 of NW_028327904.1, forward strand.
GAGACATGTCAAGGATTTACGGATTGCAGTAGTGATCTCATCCTGATAAAAGCAGCTGAATATTGTTTTGATTTTATGTTCTCTAAGGATTTTTACACGTTTTATGGAAATAGAGCTAATGAATGGAAGAATAATAAAACCTCTGATTCTCTCGTCATTAGAAGTATCGCATGTTGCTTAAGCACTCTTCAGGTAATGCGTTGAGTGTATCCATTTTGTAAATTTTTTTTAATATATATATAAATTGGCGTTCTTTAGTTATTTCATCCTTGTCAATAATGAAGAGGTGTTCCCTTGATCTTTGTTAACAACTGTTTTTTTTATAAAGAGCTGATTAGAAGGATTTAATATTCGTCTATTTTTTTCCTTCTGGAATTAAGCTATTAATTTTTCTAACCAGTTTAATTTTGTTGTACACATAGATTTTACAATACATATAATAGAAAGTGAAGTATATCACATGACTGACGTTCAGATACATCACTTTTATTGAAATTCAGAGATAAAATACATCAAATACAAATGAACAAAATTACAATTCATCAGTATGCTACAACATAATTAAAACTAACAAGTCTGATGTGATGTGCTAACACCTAAAGCATCTCCATATATTTAAATGCTGGAGAAAATTTTGCGTTAATCACTATATTATTTTATACAGGTCTAGTGCTCGCTATTATGCCTAGTGGAAGTACATTGTTAGATTAAAACTATGTGTATTTGTCCTTAATCAGTAAGACTTGCAACTAAAGGAGATTTGGGGGATCGGATGAATAACGAAAAAAATAATTTGAAAACATAAAACTTGATCAAATAATAAAATTCTTCAAAGAAACAGTTTTATTATTTCTACATTTTTACATCACCGAAGTGAAGCCTTTTGGCTCTTTATTTTAATAAATACTTTTACGCACCGATCGAGAGTTCCCTTATGAAAAATACACTTCTCTGACGTTTCAAGTTCCTTAGGACTGAGAGTTTTTGCTCTCCTTTTTAGCCTGGTCTCTGACGAAACCTAATCAGTTTGAAACAGTGTCAGGCCAGTGAAACCTTATCAAAATGGACCAATAGTAGGCGAATATATGGACACTGTCATAGAGGCCATGTCTCCTATAAAGTCCGGCTAGGGCAACTCGTAAATACTGGCGAGTGTATTCCGTAAGCTCTCTGGTCACATTTGATACGAAACTTTTATACTTTCAGTATTCGACTTTGAAATAATGCAGGATTTAATATCCACTTGATTTTTATAATACACGATGTTCGATGAAATTGTTCTTATAGAGATGAACATTCTTCGGGCTTAATTACAGTTTCTTTCTGTTACTCTCCTCCAGTGACGCATCTTCATTTCTCACTACGAATTTCCTGATACCAATTTAACAACTCATTCACTCTTCACTCTTTATCCTCACTGTTTAAATCCCGGTGGATTGAATCACGTTGACAATAGCTTTCTTCGTGCTGCTTATATTATTCTTTTTGATAATTAATGTAATATTTAAAGCATCGAGTGACATCTTCTTTAACAAACATTAATTTGAAGTGACTTCATTTACGATATCGCAAATGATGATAATAAAAATCTTGATGCTAACCTGGTAACTAAAGATTTTTTTATGATACACCTGTCGTATTCATTTGATTATTTTCCATATCATTAATATGTTAAAAGTTCTTCAGGTAACAGATTTTATAACTTGTTAATGAACTCTAAATTATGAATTGAAAGATATTTGTATAGCAAAAGTTTCCACGGATCGAAATTGCATACAACAATTTGGAAAATGATCAATGAACAAAGTATGTTTATCGAATATGAAACTACATATTGTAGGACCTTGCTGTTTGCCTTGATTATGTTCCGAAAAATCTTTACGATAGCCAAATAAAAGACTAAGTAAAAGTTTATCGTGATGAATTGATACAGATCAGATTAAAATACTGAACATGTGCAAAATAATTTTAGCACACCTGAAACATTACTTCAAATCAAAGGGACGTATTTTTAAACAGCAGAAATTATTTATTCATCATGAAAAACGTTTTCTTAAACAGAATTCAATAGATGGTGTTTAGGGACTTATTATAGCTAAGAAGATTGTAAATGAGAGAGATAAGACGAACAGAGAAAGAAGAGAGAGAGAAGATTCAATTTCAATGCAGAAGACAGCATTGAAATATTATCAAAATATCAAACGTTTCTACCTGAAATCTTTAAAAGATATTTTGTAGCTTAAAAGAATTACTTCTACAAAATGTATAAGAACCAAGTAAATCATGGGAGTAAATTATTAATTATTCTGTTCGTTTCCAGAAACATTATTTTTGATGTTTGCCTGTATTTTGGCGACCTTAAAAACTGTGATATTTTCTTCTCTCATTCTTGCTTTCTTAAACGGGTACATTATGGTGTAGAAAATGCTCTCCATGAAGTCGAACAGGGACACTAGAGACAGTCCCAACCACATACCCATGTAACCGCCGATATAGCTGAATACTTCTATACTCTGAAAACAAAATACATCATTATTAGAATCTTTTTAACACTAAAAGATGACAAAAGCCTGAGAAAATACAAATACAAAACCATAAAGTAATTATGAGTACTGAAATGTTGAATTCCATTTTCCGAGACACCACTTTATTCGGGAGGGATTATTGGTATTGAATTTAGACAGTCATGTTTCGTCGAAACATATCCGCTGCATCTAGACAGCAGAGATTTTTCTGCTGAGTCATGCAAATGACTAGTGGATGTTTATATCCACTGGTCAGTAAGAAATAAGAATAAGCATAAAATAAGAAACTTTGATAAGTCTAACACTTTTGACAGATGTCGTTCTTGTTATCAGAACTTATCTTTGGAACACGTTGACCATCATAAATGGCACTTGCTCTTGCTTTTTAATAAATTATTTTAATTCATACTTTGAAGACAAAAATATACAATTCGTGTAGTAGTCATTTTATCAGTCTGTTTACTGTCTACTTCATTAAACATAATGAAGTAGACAGTAAACAATTACAATTACAATGCGCTTTCATTTTTCTTTTTTGTTTAGATTGTTTCATTAGGATTCACACTATGGCCGATCATTTGCGTAATACAATTCTTCCAAAGTCCACCAAATAGGAAAGATACTGCCTTTTATTCAAAATTCCAATAAAGATATCTAAAGTTTCTGGGTAGTAAACTGGCATCGAAACGTAGCTTTATTGTGGAAATCATTAACGAGATCAATTGTAAATATTCATTCCAATGTCCTTAATTTTCGAAGACGTAAACTTCAGGTGACAGTCCAGTTCTGTGCCGATAGAAGATTTCTACTTAATTTTAATTTGGGATGTATGGCACAAGAAACACTGGGGGGAAAGAACAAAACACAGCAAGTGATACGCAAAGGAAACATCCAAAACATTGATGATTTATACAGTTTAGTTGAAAGCAATTTGAAATAGCCTTACACATTTCAACATTTATACGAATCTAAATTCGCCTAAACTCAACAGCTCTTCCTGTCCTTTGATATTCAGTAGATAAGGAATGAGCAAGAACATTGCTGCTTAACGTGACATAGAAACACCTTGCACTAAAAGAATCAAATGAAAATGACGAAGTATACAGCTGGAATATACAAAGGAATCGATACACGTGCGCAAGAAGAAGAAGAAACAAATAAATATGACGAGGCCCAGTCGGAATCAACCAAAATAATTGACGAACCATGTATCTTGCTGGAAAATAATTTGATATATTATTACATTTCTAACAGCATCGGAATCAAGACTCAACAACTGGTCTTAAACCTGCTTCCATTCATGGGGAATTAAAAAAGTTTGCACTTAATTTCCGTTTGCAAAACTCATCAGATGGAAACAACAGCGATGCACACTTGGGATTAAAGCGACAAGATGAAAATGAAATTGACGAATGTAATTTGCAATTTTCGTCCTTTTGACAAGAAAATGCAAATCTGCACTCCTCGTCTACTGTTTGATCTCCATACATTAAACAATACGAAACCTCTGAAACATTATCAGTCCTCCACCAAAATCGGTAATCTTATTCCTGAATACTTCCCAAAAGAATCTGCGAAGAAGCTAACGAGATCGGTGTTAATGAAAATACACAAACATGAGACCACAAGAGGGGGAGAGGGAGTTAAAACACATCAAGGTATTTCTTCGGTCAAAAAAAGGCAACTTGCTCTAGGCAAAACATAAAAGGATCTGGTGGTGCTCATGCTAAGAATCTGGTGAACTTTTGTCGGCAATGTGACTACGAAAAACCTTAAAGAACACTTTTTCTCCTGTGGTGGCATTATTGGAGTTAATATTGTACGAAATAAAATGAAAATTGGTGATCCAGAGAAGGAACTGTGGTATCAGCTCGTCTCTTAAAGAAACTGTAACAAATGATGTTATTGGAAAGAAGCAGAATCCAAACAACGAAAATAATATTAGTCAAGAAATTGTTTCACTGCTGGAAATTCCAAGTCAGAGAAGCAAGAAGTAGTTCAAGAAGAACTGAACGATCACTTCACCTTTTGAGGAGATGCGATTGGAGTTAACATCGTACGACGTACGTAATAAGAAAGAAAAAGGATTAAAAAAATATGTGTTTTAGAATTTTCCGCTCCAGAGCACGTTGATTAAGTGCTGAAACTTAAAGGGTTTCACTTTGTAATCCAGAATAAAGTGGGATCGACTGCCTGTCCAGGATACTCCCAAAAGGACACCACAATGTCTTAAATAAATACACTTTTTAGCTTTTTTTTATTTTTTTAAATTTTCGTCTCGCGTCATTTCTTTCAATTTTAATTGAAAGAAATGATTCAAGACTTTACACATATTAATAATGTCTGTAATTATTAATAAATAAGTATATTTAGTAAAATCCACTCTTCGCTTAATAGTAAAAAAGGTGGTTGAAATATAGTATTTTATAAACTGTTGAGATCAGAATGGATTTTATTAAATATGATTTTTTGTGAAAATATATTCACTGGCCATACTCCATATATCCAAATTAAATTATCGTACCAGAAAAAATTCTTGTGTTTTTCATTTATTCTAATTAAATTCAAATATTCCAATGGAAGGCAAAAGATTTTTTATGCAGATGAACCAAAGGAAAAACAATCTCCAAAATGCTAAATGTGTAAAACGTGGATAATGTTCGAAATATTTAGAATAATCAGAAACAGTTCCTATTATTAAATAAATTAAAATAAATATTTATTAACCAAAAGAATTATCTCGTTAGTATGCTTATAAATGTGTTCTCCATAATGATAATTTATTTTAACCTGTTTATAGATTATCAACCAGTTTTGAATGAATGAACTAGCTCTATGCTTTAACATACAATTCTTCTTAACGCTTTCTATACTGAAAATGATGACATTTATAATGCAGTGGGTTGTTATTTCTATTAATGAAAGTCTCTTACCTCAAACTTTGGAACATGCACAGACTTTTTCACTTTAAATCTAGAAAATTTGATGCTGACTTCAACTTTCTCCACCCTTGAAAGCAAAAATAAAATACAGTCACTACTATAAATGAGATATAAATCAACTTTCATGGTGTATTAATAGCATAGAATTAAAAATTTTAATCCAATATTTCTCATGGAGTGAGGTGGTTTCAAAGATAAATATAATCTTAAACACTGAAATTCGATGAATCCTCTGAACAGAACAGAGCTCAAAAATAACATTGAAATTCGGCAAAGTTGTAATTTATCGATGAAACTAAAATGTTCGAAGTTTCCAACAGTATAATGTTTTAGAGGATATGTTTATTAACGATCATTCTAAATAGATCAGTTTACTGGTTGATTATGCAGAGATCAGTTATGACAGAGAATTGCTCCGTGTCTATTTTTCCTGTCATCAACAGAAAGAAGATTATTAAAAGACCCTGGATCACACACACACACACGCGCGCGCACACACACACACACACACACACACACACACACACACACACACACACACACACACTATTTATAATAACAATGCCTTTGTTTTAAAAGATACTTTCATGTATGTTTAGGTTTGCCAGTTAGCCTGATTATGGGTTGAAGAAAAACGTGCAACGCATGTGTGAAGCCGGTTAACACATCTTCAGTTTCCGACCTTACCAGATTTCCTTATTCGAAATTATTTTCATATGCAATTTGTAATTTTTAGTTAAAAAATTATTTCCAAATAGTGAAATGTTTTATTCTTCTATAGATTCTCATAGTTTTTGTCATTTCATACCAAATTTATTACTGCAGTTATTCAATTTAGTTAAAGAGACTTCAAACTTGTATTGAATTTTTCAATATATATATTTTTCTATATAATATCCATTAACCTAACACTATCATGAGAATACTTCTCTTCGATTCTTATGCGCGCGCGTATTTTGCAGACTTATAAATCATAAATATAATTTTTTTACAGCCTCATGATATTTCGACTATTGGCTTGAAACAAAAAACACTCATCTGAACTCCCATTCGGCCTGATCCCAGCTACTTTTCTTCAAGCTTATCATCCATTATTTTAGCCTCTTTTCAAGAATGCTATGAAGAGGCTAAGAATCTTGTTTGAAACTAAACAGCGATATTTCTCTATACCTCTCACATTCAGTTATATTTCGTTTTTTATGAATGAATATTATGAGAACTGCATACCAATCATTTAGAATTCAATCTCTTTTTTTTTTTTTAAGAAAAGAAAAAATAAAATAACAGCAACAACTTTCAGGTGTGTTTCGTTGGCCCACAACAGTAAGTGTTATACGTCTTCTTATAGTCATATACCGATGAGCATCGTTTCTTCAAGGCAATAAAATCATCTTGTTTTGATAGAAAATGTGTTATTTTAACGTTCATTTGATTTCCGATGTATGTCCATCGCAGAAGTTTTATCTTCTATTACGTATGTTGAAAACTCTCCCCTGAATCAGATCTATCCTATAAAACGACTCCCCACCATATGATTTCATTGTATGTATCAGTTCTCTATCTGAAAGAACACTGCATCTGACACTCTATTAATAAGTTATGTTAATGTATACTTTCCTTAAATCGACTCAATTATTTACCTCCGAATTGTGTTACAGGATTCTTCACTTACCTTAAAACCAAGTGATCAATTTAATCCACATGTTCTCGTATCAATACCTAATATATAGTCAACAATCACTACTTTGTCAAGTCTAATTTCCGCTTTTATTGTTACCAGAAGTATTTCTTAAGATTCTTTCAGTGAATTTCCATATATTGCATTCCATTTTTCTGTGTTAAAGAAGCACAGAAAATATATATACACGAAAAATGAAATAAAATAAATAAATAATATATATATATATATATGAAAACACACCCGAACTCAACATCACTATAGTTAAAGATCAGTACTATCAACATAAGAAGCCTGAACGGCAAAGAAATATAGCTAGCTGCGGAATTAGATAAGTACCAGATCGACATAATAGGGGTGACTGAAACAAAAAAGACAAAAACTGGTGAGATCTTTCTGAGCAATAAATACAAAATGTTATATTCAGGCAATGACAATCAAGGAAAAGAAGGAGAAGCATTCAACACAAAATACGAGGCTAATCTTCTTTAATGGCAGGCAGTCTCAAGTAGAGTGATGTCGGCAAATACCAGAATAGGGAACTGGACAATGACAGTTATTTGTGCCTATATTCCCACAGAAAGTTCTACTAAGGTAGAAGTGGAGGAATTTTTTTAAGGCTTTAGAAAAAGCAACTGACACAATGAAAAAGGAAAAGTTGGTCCTTGTTGGGGATCTTTATAGCAAAGTAGGAAGTGATTGTCAGACATACAAAAATGTTTTGGGAAAATTTGGAGAAAAGAGCAAAGCTAATAATAATGTCAAATACCTGTAGGATTTCTACTCAGGACATGGACTGGTTATTACTAACACCATGTTCCAACATGAAAATGTGCACAAATTCACATGGAGAAAAGAGGCAAGGAATGAGAAACGTCTCATTGACTATGTTATTGTTGATAGTGATGTTTTCTCCCTGGTGCAGGACACAAGAGTGTACAGAGGATTTGAAATTGGAAGTGATCACTATTTAGTCTTGAGCAGGATAAAGTTGAATTTCATATTGAAAATAATAATCTGTAAGAAAGTTTTAAAGTGAATAAAAATTGAGAAGCTCTCAGATGTGAACTGTAGACTAAAATACACAAAGATTATTGAAGAAAAAAATTGAAAGAGTTTGAAAAAATGAAAGAACCAAAAACCATGGAGATTCAGTGGCAAGCCTTGAAGAAAACCCTGATTGATTCAGCTACAGAGGCATGTGGTGAAGTTGTCTGCAAGGATAGAGAAATTAGAACTCCATGGTGGACACAGAAAGTTAAAGAAACAGTGAAGGAAAAGAAGAAAGCATATCAAAAGTTCCTGGCGAATAAGTCGGCTTATGCTCTTAGAGAATATAGAGACAAATGTAATAAAGCTAAATACTGTGCACAACTAGCTAAACAAAAGTAATGGGAGGAATTTGGCAAGAACATAGAAACTAAATATCAAGAAGGTGGCAAAATATTCTGGCGGCTGTTGAAGAAGCTTAGAAATGGAGGAAAGAGCACTGTAAAAGGAGTTAGATATGATAAAGGCGACATGAAAACGGGAGAAAAATATATCCTAGAAGTATGGAGTAATTACTTCGAAAAATTGCTAAATGAAACAAGTAGTGATAAAAAAAACACTCAACAGACATACAGTCAGAAACACATGTCCATACTTGAAGTACAAAAGCCATCAAAGACTTGATATGTGGAAAGGCAGCAGGAGTAGATGATATTCAACCCGAAATGCTGAGGTATGGTGGTATAAAAGTCTTGCAGTGGCTGCACTGCATAGTTCAGAAAGTCTGGACAGAGGGACGAATTCCCGATGACTGGAGTAGAGCTCTCATAGTACCCATATATAAAAAGGGAAATAAAACTAAATGTGAGAATTACAGAGGTATTTCCTTACTGAGTGTTACTGGTACGATTTATGCACGTATACTTGAGAAACAGTCGAGAAGGATTGTGAAAGAAAAGCTGGGTGAAGAACAAGCTGGATTCAGGTCAAATAGAGGTTGTCAGGATCAGATCTTCACTTTACGATAAATATTTGAGAAAGCATGGGAATATAACAAAGATCTGTATTTACGTTTTGTCGATTTGGAAAAGGCATATGACAAGGTGCCAAGAGAGAAGCTGTTCAATACGCTGCAGTTATATTGTGTCAATGGGGCATTATATCAAGCAATACGCAGTCTTTATTTGAGTTGTAAGTCAGCAGTTAGACTTGAACGAAGTATAGGAAGATGGTTTAATGTTAAATCTGATGTCAGACAAGGATGTTCATTATCCCCTCTGTTATTTATTATCTATATGGATCACATTATGAAGGAAAGTGGTATTTAACACGATATCAAAATTGGAGAGGTTAATGTCAGCTCTTTGCTTTATGTAGATAGTGTTATACTTCTACAAGTCTGCAAGATTCTCTGACTAAATTGAATAGCTGTTGTAATAGATATGGTATGAAGGTCATCAATAAAAAGACAAAGATAATGAAAATAGGCAGACTCATTGAAAATGTCAGTTGTGTTGTGAATGGAGAACCTGTGGAACAAGTAAAACATTTCAGCTACTTAGGCACAATTTTTAGTGAAGATGGTAAATTCAATATAGAAATAGACAACAGAATCAGCAAAGCTGGTATGGTGGGAAGTCAATTGAATGCATTCATATGGAATAAGAGAAAAATTAGTCATAACACTCAATTAGCTGTATACAATGCAGTGTTCAAACCAGTTTTAACTTATGGATCTGAGAGCTGGGTCAGAAGTAAAACACATGACCAAAGACTAGAGACCGCAGTTATGAGAGTCCTGAGAAAGATTAGGGGCATGAACAGATGGCATCAATGGTAATATCATATTAAAAACGAGTATATTAGGAAAGAACTTGATATTGTCAGCATCCAGAAATGCGTTAGCAGGGCTAATCTCACCTGTTATGGTCACTTAATAGAATGGGCGAGGAAAGATTAGCAAAACAAGTGTTCACTGCCAGGTAGACAGGAAAACGATCTAGAGGAAGACCAAGATATAGGTGGATTAAGATGGTACAAAGTGCCGTAGACCAGTGGTCTCCAAAGTGTGGTACGCGTACCCCAGGGAGTACGCGAGTCGTTACGTGGGGGGGTAGGTTAAAAAAGTTTTATATTGATATGAAAAAAATTAAGTATTAATTAAAGATGAAGAATGTTAATTTCTTTCATCAATTAAACATATATCTAATATAGACAAAGACGTTATAAAGATCCTGTAAACTTAAATTTGCGAGTAGCGCACATTGGACGACTTTGCACACATAATCGTCCGTGGCAAAGCTGTCATGTTTTTTAAAAGTAGGGAGTAAATCTCTTACATCTTATCATTGCCATTGTTTGTAGAGCATTCTAGTGTTGACAAGCCCAACTAGAGAAGGAAAATTGCTTAGTTATCCTGCTATCTACAGATGACACCACAGTTGTATTAATTATCGGATTACCAAATATCGAAATAAATTAAACTTGGAACCAGACCTTAGTATCACAATATCAGAAGCCATCAAACCAGAATTTCAAGAAATTATGAAAGAAATGCAAGGCCATGGTTCACATTAAATAATGTAATAAATATGTTTGTAAGCTGTTAATAATAAAAATATTGTGTAAAAATATTCTAGCTTTTTTAATTATTATATGATGATACAAGGCATATTTCCACTTTATATACTTATTACAATAGATTTTTGCTCAATCGATTGGAGATACGCTCTATTTTTTTTTCTGTCTTGGGGTACGCGATCAAAAACGTTTGGAGACCACTGCCTTAATCGATAGAAATATAAAAATAATGTTGGAGTCTATTACTTGTCTATTTCTTGACAAGTAATAGACTTATTTGGAGGAAAATTGTAGCTAGGAAGTTAGTAATGATGTAAATTTTTCATGTAGTGCTATCATATCCTGTACACACCTTGAGGGTACATGGCAGGAATTTGATGATGATGAGGATATATATATGTGTGTGTGTGTGTGTGTGTGTATTTTGTTTGGTTTTATGAAGAATTAAATGACTAGAACCGAGATTTAAGTAAAAAGGTTTTAATATAAACACATTACTAGTTTCCGCCTGTAACAGCCTTCTTCAGGTGACATTATAAAAGAAAAAACGCTAAACATTGAGGGTTAAAATACTATGAAACTAGTAGCGTGTTTACATTATATATATATATATATATATAGTGAGAGTTTTTTGTTTGTTTTACCCGATGCTAGTACCTTTCTACAAACATGAAATGTGCTTCTTTGCGTGGAATTATGGCCAGAGAAAGAAAGGCTCTGAGTCCACGTCCACTATATAGATCTGTTAGTTGCGTTCCGTGGCCAGTTTATCTGTTTTGCAGGATGAAAAAAATTATATTTTCTGGGCGGGGGGGGGGAATTCCATTATCTCCATATAGAGTGTCTTCCATTCAACCCACATGAATATTCTTCTCGTCATAGCGATAATCAAACTCAGGTGTTTTGCAGGTCGAAAGGCACAAGGTACCTCATTGTTCTTCTGCCAACTGTTCTATTGACGCGCTTTAATACTCAGATCGCCCGCTTTTTTTTATTTTTTATTTTTACTTGCTTTCTTGATACTGGAAGGATATTTCAATTTTTTACAATAGTAAAAACCTAGTCAGCAATCCTCATAATAATAACTGTTTGAATCTGCAAAATTAAAAAAGTAGCAAATTTATTTCTAAACATAGATGACAAATATTTTACTCACTTGCATCCGGTGTTGTCAGTTACAGAGCACTTTGGGGAAAGAAATATAATAATTAGTACCACTGAGCAGTGCATATTTTGAGCATAAAATATACATTTAGTAAATCAACCTTCACTGTTTTAGACATTTTGGGCTAAAATCATGATACGCAGCTGGATAAAATGAAGGTAACCTGTATAATGAAGGTAACCTGTATAAATATCGCCATTCTGACATCAGCTTCGGAAGATTTTAGAAACAGACCGATTTGTTTTTCAATAGAAATACAAATTTCTTTTATTATATCTCTTTTCGCGCTAAAGTAAAAATGCTCACATTTATGTACTGGATCTTTTAGTGTATGAAGTAATCTTTTTAAGAATGCTTTGTAAATGGCTACATATAATCACTTCAATAACTGGTCTGTGAACTATGAAGCAAAAAGTCAATCTAAAATGAAATATTTAAAATTCCTTAATGAATGAAGAATGGTGAATTTCGTGCTATATTATTGTTTCGACACCTGAATAATCCATTCAGTGCATACCCTTGTAAATTGTCATGTAGTTTTTTTAGTGAAGAATGAGTTCGGTAAGATTCAATATTGTGGAAATGGATCAGAGATACACGCAAGCCTACTTTTATCAACAATTTCTGAACCGAAAAAACGGTGTTCGTCAAAATCAACAGTTTCAAACGTTGTATAGTTGACTATAATAAATATTATTTTTTTATTAGAACTGCCTCCGTAGCTTAGTCGTTTTTGACGATGCCCTTTGGTTGGAAAGAGTTAGGTTCAAATGTTACTGAAACATTCAAGTTCCTTTTTAACCACGTTTCCCCTACCCGGGAAAACGTGTTTAAAAAATTTGAAGAAAAAAAAATACTCTCAGTGAATTCATATTAAGTTGCCATGGATCTTTTGTAATTGCATATGTCAGGCTTCTGTCTCTCTGTCTCTCTCTCTTTGTTTCCCTGATCAAACGTAAAAAATACGAAAACTGTTCGTATAATTTACAGTTAAAAATGCTTTCAAAGGCATGTTTTTAATTTTGATAGTTTGTATTAACTGGAGGGATAAATGTCTTTTCTCATCTAATAATAATCTTGAGAAATCTTTCAAGAGTAAACGTGTGAAATATAAATATCATGTTTCTGTCTTCCTCTGGTACTCATCAGTTTGGTGTGTACCAGAGGAAGACGAATTCAAATTGATGGTTTCATATTCGACTGTATCATTCATTCAAGTATTCATAGGTTGATTCATATAAATATGTACATTTACTTACTTGGGATTCCAAGGTTTTAACCTTTTCCTTCCTTATTACGTAGTCCACTTCACTGAAAGCATGGAAAAATTAAGTAAAATCAGATGGACGCTGAGCATTTCTTGAAAAGAATCTACTAAATAGTTTATCATCCATTACAAAAATCTCTCATATATATACATAACCAAAGATAGTTTATTTACGAAAACTTATTCAAAAAAACTTACGTTTTCGATAACTAAAACACCTATAGGAAATTTTAAACAAAATGTGTCTCTTTCATGTATCGATTGACCTTTATGCTACGGCTGGTTAACGGCGCGATCGCTTTCCAAACGCGTGGTTCGAACTACTTGTATTAAAAGTTTAAATTCGATTTTTAAATTGTTTAAATTCAATGGTCGAAACTCTCCACTAAATTTCATTCGCATATTTAATTTTTCTTTTATCATTGAAAATTTAAATTTCATAATTTTTGTTTCTACTATGTGTATAATGGATTCGTAAAGCTAAAAATATATTTAATAATTTAAAAATGTTTCATTTGTTTGTAATTTAGTATAATGTAAATATTAGAAAATACATTATTCTTGTTTGGATGATTATAATTATAAGTTATAATTGTAATAATCATTTATCATCGTGTTTGAACGAAATATTATAATTTCTTCCAAATTGCCTCTGCCTGAAAGTGGATAAGCAGGTGTTGTTAAAATTGTTTGGGAAACACTGCTCTAGATAAAGCTACTAAGAGATATTAAATGATATGATTTTAAATGGCTCATCATACTAACATCAAAAATGTTTCCGCGTGTGTGTGTTATTTTCAGAGAAAGGAGTAATGTGCATCACAGAGCACCCTCCTTAACTGAAAAAGCTAGCTTATTTCGTTTGAATATGGCAGTTTTTCATCAAGCTAAACAGACAAACTGGAGACTGAATACAAGCATTTAACAACGATGATTAAGAAATGCATCACCAAATAGAAAAGATGAGCACGAAAAGAGTAATCATAATGCGAGACTTTAATTATCTAAATATTGACTGGATAGCAGTAGAATCTCATGAGAAGAATCAAAATGCATTTATTGAGCTGTTGCTCAATATATTGCCCTTAGGGGGGGGGCAACTTCCTTAAGCAGCATGTGACACAAGGAACTCGATTATAATCAGATCAGTAATTTTCCTCTTTACAAGGCCTCGATAAGACCTCACTTGGACTATTGTGCGTAGGCCTGGTGTTTCTGTTTTGATTCTAATATAGGGGAGAGAGTGCAAAAGAGAGTATTGAAAATGATGACAGGATTGTTGAATACTGATTATGAAGATAAATCGAGAGTTCATAGACTGCAGTCACTAGCAAACAGGAAAAAGAGGGGGGGGGGTGTTATGATTGAGACTTACAAACTTCTGAATGGGTCATACAGGATATCATTTGATGGAATTTTTCATTTTATGGAGGATGGGGAAAGGACAAGAGGGCATTCTTGGAAACTCAGAATGAATGCCGCTAAGAAGCGGGTGAGGGCTAGATTTTTCTCCCATAGGGGTGTGCGTGATTGGAATGGATTGCCATTGGATGTTGTGAGTGCAAGAAATGTGAATAAATTCAAGAATAAGTATAACAGTTGGTGTGTGGTATGTGGCCTCCCTCAATGAGTCCCTGACTCCATGGAGGTCTCTCTTAATAATAATAATAATAATAATAATAATAATAATGCATTGTTCAACCTTACTTGCCTCTCCCGTATTTGCAAACAACAACAGCCGTCTCTCATCATACGATAACCATTGCTACAGTGTATTAAATGACATAATTAGATGGGTCCATGCAGATTTCAAAATTTTTTGCTTCGCCTCCAGAAAATATTAGGCAGCTGTCGATTGGTACCAAAATGGATAAATACTGTAAATATTTATCGAGACAGACCAATGTTCGCATTTGGTCTGTCTGGTGATCCAAGTATGTATTCTTCGCACTCTCCAGCTAACAGACTGGGAATAGAAATCTCACTGCATCATGGATGTTTATGAATTCTGGTAGTAGACGATCTTCTTCACCCTGAATGAGATTAGTCCTGCTTATTGGAGACATCAAAGACCTTGAAATTGTCCTATATTTAGTCTCTGCAACTTTTGTTTTGAATTATCTTATCTTCACTTCATGCACGACACTAAATATATAGCGTATCGGGTAGAATTCACATAAAAGAAAGTAATTCTTTTCAGAACATATCGAGACTGGGGAACGTACATTCTGAGAACTGATTGAGAGTTTGTGGACTGCACGCACCAGCAAAAGGGCGGGGGGCGATATGATACAGATCTACAAACTTCTGAAATGGTCACACAGGATAACAGTAGATGGAAGTTTTCATTTTATGGAAGGTGGAAAGAAGACATCCATAGATGTTTAGAATGAATTCAATCAAGAAAGATGTAGGAGCTAGATTTTTCTCTCATAGAACCGGACGTGACTGAAATGGCTTGTCTTTGGAGGTGTTGAGTGAAATTATTTTCAATGAATTCAAGAAAAGGTATGATAGCTGGTGTGGGGATGATATATATGGCCTTCTTCCATGAGTTCCTGACTCACTGGAGATGTCAGGTAATAATAATAACTAATTTTACTGTGTACGTGTATATAGCCTGAGTATATATACGTGTACAAATGACTTTCATCGCCTGGTGAAACATCACTGCTACTAATCGTACTTATTGGACATTGCTAAGTGGCTATTACCACGCTTTGTCTCTAGAGCAGATTCACTAGATTCTAATCTCCCTTTTCTTCTCAGATGCAGTGTGATGACTCTCCTCGACACCCTGTCCACACCGTAATTATTGAACTACAGAGCCAGCATATGCTCTCTTCGAGGGTACAGCAGTAATGCGGTTTCCACAAACCGGCCTCCAGATTGTATAAGGGGTTGAAAACTTGTTGGTAACACCTTAGAGTCTTCATTGCTGTTGCTTACTCTTCCTAGAAGGAGTTCGAGTATAGCAGCTTGCAGTGGGAAATCTCGAGGATATGCTTGGAGTGGAGTCTGGAGACTCGAAGTGCAGTAGTCATGTCCACAAGTCCTTCACCCCCAATGTATGCTCTATTCTATAATTTTCCCAATACCATTACCGTGAAAGTAAGCAAACATTTTAGTGTTACAGCGGTTTAAAAAATCTGTCACACAAATCAACAAAAATAAGTTTTTCCTATCAGTAATATAACAAAAGTTGTAAAATATTATAAATTTACTATAAAGTATATACACATGCTTTACTAGTATACAGGGATTAATATCATCATTAGCAATGGGCACCACTGCTAACAGACATCTAAACTCGATCTGTTATTCATCACAGAACTTCAACTGGCATCCTCTAAGACTGCAGCTCACCTGAATTTTCCAAAGTGCACCCTGCGTGATGCCTTCCTTAAGAAAGATGGGAATATGCACGTTTTCGGGTTTGACATCTCAGAGCAAAGGATATCAATGGAAAGGAGATTAGTGGATTCTCCTGTCCACGATCTGCTTTCGCTCAAGATTCTGTGTGTGTGGTGCAAGAGTTGGACAAAATAGGAATTTTGTCCTATTTAGTGAGACTTTGGCTACATTGAAAACACTTGTGGGGGCAGCACTTAACGTTCTTGTTTGGTTTGGTTTACACTGTGCAATTCTAATGCAAGTGCATTAGTGATTATACTGAGTGACAATTCATGTAATAAAATCGGAAAATGGGAAACTCCTCCTACTTTAAAAGAGAACAATCGCTAGTGCGCGTTTAGCTGGAGTATCAGTGATAAAAAGTGTTACATTATTAGTTGTGTCGATCTCGACACAACTAATATAGTTTCTAAGGTTCTATCGGCATATAACGATCATGGCATGATAACATCATCGAAGAGAAAGATTGGACGAAAATCAGAAATGACAAAAGAGACATAGAAGAACACAGAGAAGAATTATTTTGAAAATCAAAGAACTACTGCAGCAGCAGAGGTAACAGAACTACTGAATATTCATCTTGAAGAACCTGTTTCAACAAAAACTGTCCGAAGCGAGTTCCATAAATCCAATATTCACCGAAATGCTGCAATTGCTAAACTTCTGATTAGAAAAGAATGCTCAGATGCGATGGTGGCATGACCGCAAAACCTGGAAGTTAAAAACCTGAAAACGTGTGATATGATCAAACGCGCCGACCGTCACGCTGTTTCCTACATTTGGACGAGCTTACGTTTGGAGAATAGCCAAGGAAGCCTGCAATAGGTAATGCGTGATTCCAACAGTAAAGCACGTGGCGGTTCTGTAATGGTTTGGGCAGAAATATCGTAGTATTCTGTTGGTCCTATTATTTTTCTTCATTGCAGAATTACTGCAAATGATTATTTGAAAAGTTTGGGTAATCAAATGCATTCCATGATGCAAACGTTATTTCCGTTATTGACAAGAGCGTCTCAATAATGTTCAAATCTGATGATTGTCTGACCTTCATGCTCTTCAAACCACGACTACAGTCCAAGACGAAAATGCCTCCATTTATACAGCTTCGACTGTAGTCGTGGTTTGAAGAGCATGAAGGTCAGACAATCATCAGATTTGAACATTATTGAGACGCTTTTGTCACTTTTGGAGAGACTAGAATGAGAAATAGATTCCCTCCCAACTTCTTTAAAACAACTTCAAGATGTTCTTCAAGAAGAATGGTACAACATTCCACCAGAAACTATTTCAAACTTGAGTCCATTCCAAGAAGAATTCAAACTGTACGTGAAGGAAAAAGGTGCTCCAAAACCATATTGATAAAGAAATATGTATGTCTAACTAGTGTTTCCATTATTTTGCCCAACCTCTGTAGATACACACTGCAATGAAAGAAGTTAACGGATACCATAGTGTGAAGAACAGCCATGCTCCCACCTTAATGACATCTAGGACCTCATTTCGGTGTGGACGATAGTGATCAATGGGAATTTTGGACCATTCTTCCTGTAGGCATGTGAAGGGGGTCTCGAGTTGCTGTGGGGCTAAATTCCCTTCCTCACTCGACGCTCCAATTCATCTCGCAGATGTTCAATTGAGTTAAGAGCAGGGCTCTTTAGAGGCCAGTCACATGTGGTGATGTTCGTGTACACAAACCACGCAGTTACAGTAGCAGCTCATGATACAGTGCATTGTCTTGCTAAAAGAGGTAATAGTCAGTTTTGTAGAAACGCCACAAAGCAAAAAGCATTGCATTGTCCAGAATATTCAGATACCTCTCAGAGTTCAATGTTCGTGACAGCACAAACAGAGGTCCGAGGCCAAACCAGGGAAAAAAAACCATACCATCACACTCCACCACCTCGGAATTTCATAGTTGTGGTTACGCCCTCTGGTTAGAGACGTTCATCCAGCATCCCCACACCCGTCTTCGGCTTGGTAGAGAGTGCAGTGTGATTCGCCGCTCCATAACAGAACTTTCCAAGCTTCCACTTCCCACTGTGCACACTCGAGACGACGCTGTATGTTGGGTTCGGGTAATGTGGGGATCGCATATTGCGTTCCTGAAACGGAGATCCATGTTATCCTCTGTTCTGAATGTTTTTGTAAAGATTGGTGTTTCAGTCGATGGCCGAAACTCCGCATTTTGCGTGTCGACCAACGAATTGCGGTTTTCACTTTTTATCCTTCGTAACACCCTACGGTCGCATTTGGTGAGTGTGTCGTCCACTGCTGGTAGCGCTTGCAGTTGACTCCCTGCGCTTCCATCTTAGTATGATGTCACTGATTGTTAACCCGAGGTGGGGCAATTTGTCAACAATTTCCAAACCTATAAATCTGCAACAACATGGCATCCTATCACAATGCCTCTTTCAAACAACTCCGTTAGTTCCCGTCTAGCAGCCATGTCGCACTTGAACACTCAGTTACATTGACCTGGAGCATCATATTTCTCGAATTTATACTGGCTACAAACACGTGACTCGTTACATGGCACGATGCATCTTGTCCATGGGGATGTCTGTTGACTCTTTTTCAAGCAGATCGTGTATGTATATAAATATCATAGTTTGATTTATTTGTGAATTATATTACTTAAAATAGAAATCACTGTATATTTTTTCCCAAAGTGCAAACTCGGAAAATCAATAAAATAATAATTATTATTATTTCATTAATAATATTAATTATTATTTCATTAATAATAATAATTATTATTTCATTAGTAATAATAATTATTATTTAATAATAATAATAATAATTAATGAATTATCTGACGTTTTGAAATGCAACAAGCAACCAACTATACAGTTCTAACAGGACATAAATGTGATGTGACATAATAGAACTGCTTCAAATATCAATGCATATTAGGTTTTATATAAAAGTTAATAATCCATTGATATCCTATTTTCAAGGGAATATTAACTTTCATATCACTCACAGTTTCGGTTTCTTTAGCACACATAGTTTAGTACAGTTTCCTGTGATAAACTATGATTTCACGCAGTGCTTTCCCGAATGAATTTAACGGAATGAATAGATTAACATAAACGTGATATAATTTTGGAAAATCAGGCAACTCAACTATTTAGTCGACAGTTATTTACTGTGAGTTGTTGCACTTACGATAACTTGTTTTTCTGCTTTAACTGGGAACAAACTTGAATAATAATCAAAATTGTTAAACTTACTGGCACGCATCTCCACATTGGCTATAACAAGAAATGATTTCGTCTGCTGTCAATACCACTTTTGTCGCTGAAACAAACATATACATTCAATGGAGAGTTTACCAACAGAGATTGTTTAAATGATTAGTCAAAAGCGCAGTAAAAATGCTACTTATATAATTTATTATCATAGAAAAATATATTATTTCCATTCATAAGTTTTGCACACCATTCAATAGCTCGCGTATAATAACAGAAACTTTTCCAGCTTAATCAGTATATTAATAAAAGACGTTTTACAGACTAATGAGCTACTAGGAAGCCCATTTATGAAGTCATGAATTCATGTTCCATTATTAGTAGTAGTAATAGTAGTATCATCATGATTATCATCGGAACTACATCAGAAGATTGAGTGAGTCTTCCCAGGGCCTTCTTAACGGTATTAACTCACGAATTACCTAAATTCATATGTGACCATATCAATATACTGCAGTTGTATCCAGTGGCGTAGCGAGGGGGTGCGGAGGAGGCAGTCCGCCCCGGAACCTTTGAACCTTTTTGAACTTTTGCAGTTAATTCTAAAATACAATCTCGAGAACTCATTTTCAAATATTGTAATACTACTGCGAATTTTCCTCACAATTACTGTAAGTGTTACTAGTTGTCAGAGGAGTTTTTCTAAATAAAATAGATTAAGAATTACCTATATTATTATGAAATAGACTTCGCCAATGTCATCGACGATTCTGCTAACAGAAAAGCAAGAAAAATAACATTTTAGAATGTTGGAATTAGAGTTTTACTTCAAAAATGAACATAGCGTTTTAATTTATTTCCCTATACGTCGTTTTCACTTTTTGTAGTATTTCTGGTGTGTATTGAGAGGGGCGGCAAACTCAAGAACAGTCCCCGACCGGCAACAGCCTCTAGCTACGCCACTGGTTGTATCCCAAGCTTCGTTTCTCCTTGATGTTCATCAAGGAGAAACGAAACTCTAGCAACCGACGAAACCCAGTGCTAATACCGATATGGTAATAAGGCTGTATGACATGAAAACTCTTGTAAACATGCGTTTTTCTTTTCAAGGATACAGAATAGACAGATTTAAAAATGATAGTATAGTTTATATACAAAGGTGAAGTGAATATTTCACAGCGTCAACTTTCTAAGCAACTTCGGGCAGCTAAAAGTCTGAACGTGCAGATTTTTACAGAGGTTGTACATTGGAATACTTCCAATATTAATCTTCAGGAGAAAAGTGAACATGACTCAAGTAACCAGGCCTTTTTACTTGCTGAGGCGAAAAAAAAAATATTGCTGCCATTAAGTAACAGGAAAAAATGAAGACTTCGGATTACATTTCTTAATTCTAAAAATAAAGGCATAAAGACCAACATATCATCGCGAATGAAAAATACTTGAATGAGAAATAGGAACCTGAATCAGCGAAGAATTAATTCCCGACAGCTCTGAACTTCTTTTACCTGTGAACCTGTTTATTGGCATGTTACACTCTTCTGGTAGAGGTCCACAGGGAACCAATTGTTCACTGATTCAGACTTCTGTTACTCATTCAAGTATATGTCCTAGTCCACCTCAGAATTTATTTCCATTAGTGCGGAATTTAGTGGTTAAAGGATTCCAACAAAGTAAAGATACAGTAATAGAAATGGAGGAATCATTGGCGGGACAACACAAAAAAGAAAGCTTTTTTCAGCCCTATCTAACTTTTGGAGACTGAGTGGGCAGTTCAATCTCCACTGGTAGCCAATCAGAGATAGCTGGCCCAAGGCAATCACTAATTAATCGGTACGCAGTGAATAAGGCAGCTAACAAGTGCCGCCATCTCGTGGTCCCTAACTCTAACACAATATTTTACTGTCTGAAATAGTGTGGGTTCTACGGTCGATTTTCTTCAGTTTACGGGACGCAAAAACCCGAGTTTCCCGGAGAAAACGTTTGAAAATTTGCTTGAAGATCCGATATTAATCCCAGTTACAAATAAGACGCCCATTCTTAATACTGTTTAGTTAGTCGAAACTCAGTCAAATAACAGAGAATCAGGTCCATGTGGAGAAAGTCAAATAGTAGTTTCTTGTTATATATTACCTGAATTATCTACTTCTTGTCAAGTTGCACAAAGTATGACAAGATATTGAACCTGGTGTCTGACTCTTGTTAGCAGGAACTGCAGTTTCGCCTTTTGCCTTCACATTCATTGATTGGAGATTGCCTGTCTGATAGATATCAGCCAGTTGTCTATGGAGGAGCAATATCCTAGAAGAGGAAAGTTACTAGTGGTGTTCCCAAACGGTATTGGTTCCATTACTGTTTAAGTTGTATGTAAAGGATATTGGAAGAGGTCTAAACCGTGACATGCCGCAGATGGTGCAAAGTTAGGGAGAGCTATCAGGAATAGAGCAGATGCCGTGACATGGAAAGAGAACTTGAATACATTGATTGAATGGGTAAATGGATGGAGGAAGTCAATTCAATATTGCGAAGTGTGAGGTTTTCAAAATTTGGAACCAGAGATGGGATGTATATAAAATATATAATATATTGAAGTATACAATCGGTGGAAATATCTTGGAAGAGATAGAGAACATGAGATATCTGGAAGTGATTGTGGACAAGGACTTAATTTTCGGGGACATATTGTTGAAACTGTGAGGGTAG
Source organism: Typopeltis vanoorti (assembly GCF_054136105.1). Lineage (NCBI taxonomy): Eukaryota > Metazoa > Arthropoda > Arachnida > Uropygi > Thelyphonidae > Typopeltis > Typopeltis vanoorti. The sequence goes on from NW_028327904.1 coordinate 33,984, forward strand.
CACAGCGGATAACAGTAATGATGCGGAGGACAATGACTTCTATAAGTAAGAATGTTATGGTTCCCTTGTATAAGGCTTTTGATCAAGCCACATATGGATTACTGTGCACAGATTTGATCACATGGTTTGCAAAAATATTAACGTGTGTTGAAAAAGGTCCAGAGATGATTGACTACGGTGGTTTCTGGTCTATGAATGTGGAATATTGAGTATGAAGACAGAATGAGAAAATGTAATTTGCAGAATTTGGTGAATAGGAGGAGAAAATATATGATTGAGATACATATAATTGTGGGGGTGGTTCATTGGTGAAGGCAGGGAGAGAACAAGAAGTCATCCCTGGAAGCTGTATAAAGATAATGTGAGCAAGGGGAGAAGGAACAGATTTTTCGCATTGCAAGTGATGAGTGATTGCAATATATTGCCCGAGAGTGTTGTGAGAACAAATACAGAAATATTTCTGTATTTCTTAATCCAAGGCTTTAATCAGCAGCTAAGTCAAATCGCTGGAGGTCCCACTGTCACACACACACACACACACACACACACACACACACACACACACACACACACACACACACACACACACAACATACAGTTTCTCACAGTGGGACCTCCCGCGATTTGACTTATCTGCTGATTAAAGCTTTAGATTGAGGAATACAGAAGTAATAAACGTGACGCAGCATCAACCCCTGCTAAAACTGAAAATAATTAAAATTCATTATTACCATTTGAATATTAAATGGTAATTTATTTGCAAAACATTATGCATTACTAAGCATATGTCGCAAAAGCAGAACATTCTATAGTTATTTTTATGCAAATAATTAAACAAGAAACTAGAGCAAATTAATTGGATTCAGGCAGTAGGTCGACAAATATACTTAAATAATAATAATAATAATAATAATAATAATAATAACAACAACAACAACAACAAAAAGAAACAACACTTACATGGGTCGCATATAGCCTCTTCATGGATGTTTTCTATTGAACTATCCACACAATTAAACTTCTGCATAGCAATTTCCAACTTGCACTTATTCACGCATGACTACATGTGTTAGAAACTGACGTATTAGGTATTTATATTGAATCACAAGTTTATCTCTATCCTTATTTGTTAATATATGCTTATATTAAAGTTTAAACAACTTTTTAAATAAATAACTAAATTTTAGCTTAAATTGAGTAATATAAACCAGATAAATTAGAATCGACAAAACGCACTTTTCTATAATGCTCAGATTACTTCGTATTTATTTAATTAAAATGAAGATGACAAACGATGTGTGCGAGTAAAACATAATGGAGAGGCTATTTTCATTGAAGAATGTAAAACAGCCACCAGGGTCGCTGCTACAGAAAGACTTGCTATATTTTAATTAACTAAGTTTAAATAAATTCTATGCACCAAAGATCAAAGGAGAGGTTATGTTAGCGTTTTTATGTTACTATCCACAGAGGGAAACACATCCAGTTCATTAACGTTTTCTTGGGAGAAACTTTAATGAACTAGCACTATTCCGATATACTTTTTATTGATGTGCTAGGCTTTAGAGACTGAGTATGCAATTCAATCTCCTCCGGTACCCGATCAGTGCTGGTCCATGACTACCAGTAATTATAAGCGGCAACTGAGGGAAAGGTACCATCTCTTGGTACCTTTCCCTGTCCCTAACAGGATATGTAACTGTCTGAAACAATGTGGGTTATACGGTCGATTTTCTTGAAATAAATAAATTAATAAAATAAAATAAACTCACTGCCGATAATATGAGCAGTGACAAAAGGGATCTCCTAAGCATAGTGAGTTCCTGATCTCTATTTTCCTCTCTTATACCGAAAAGTGTTGCCTCAAATTTGGGAAAGTTTGTGAGATGGATTTTGTTTTCTTGCATCTTAACAAGAAAATAAGGTAACAATTCGAAATATTTTTTTTTCAATATACAGTATATAATAAGGAATGGAAAAAAGAAAACTTAATACCATTCAGGCTACTAGATTGGCCTACCAACGATCATATTGTTATTATATGTTTCCAACTTTTTGTAGTTATGATTCCTGTCATAAATGATTCTGGCTGATTAACCTTTGGCGCTAAAGTGACACCTATTTGGGTTCAGTTTCGTACCAAAATTCAACTAGGTGGGCTTGACATGTTTTACTACGAAAAGTTGGAAACCTACAATAATGCATTATAATCGTTTAGGGTGTTTTAATTTAGGCTGTTTTCTTATTTAATAGACATTATTTTATCTACTAAATATATCGATGTATCTTGCAGTAAAACAAATGTTTTACTGCAAGATACATAAAGAACAATGTTTTGCAATGTAAACAACTGTAAAGCATTGTTCTTGCCTTTAATGAATTAAAGTCAAGAACAATGTTTCTTTTTGAAGAAAACCCTAAATTTAAATGCTTCATCCTCTCCTCTGAATACTTTCTTCATTAAATCTGGACAAATATAATAATCCATAGGCACCGGAATGTAGCTGCTATAAATATAGCCGTACTCGTTTAGCTATTACAGACATTATTCGCATTTCGAAAAGGAAAAGCAAAATTACCTTCTTGTCCCAAGGGCCATCACCTCCGTTAGCTTTCCACTGTTTCATGTAGTCAGTGCAGTTGCTTGCATAAGGAGCTTCTAAAAGTTCCTTTTCTTCCTACAAATAGATTAAAACATTAATTTTCTAATTTTCGTAGAATTACACGAACAAAAAATAAAAGGATATTTACAAAATAGAGCGATTGCACCAGGTATAACTGAATACATCCCTGATTTAACGAGCGTTTTGTGTGTGTGTGTGTGTGTGTGTGTGTGTGTGTGTGTGTGTGTGTGTGTGTGTGTGTGTGTGTGTGTGTGTGTGTGTGTGTGTGTGTGTGTGTGTGTGTGTGTGTGTGTGTGTGTGTGTGTGTGTGTGTGTGTGTTGTGTGTGTTGTGTGTGTGGTGTTACTAGAATTGAATCTATTACAGATATACATTTTTTAATTTTTCCATCCGGTTTCCAAATTATTCGATCTTTTTTTTTTCCTTCCAGATACTCAGCTTCTAATCCTTCAACCGAGAAAAATCGACAGTAGAACAGCTGGATTTCGGATAACGAGAAAATGACAGTTGTCAGGCTACACTTTCATCCCGAATTCCTGTAAGTTCTCTTTGTCATAACTTTCAGAAACTTTTTTTATTAACCAAAACGTGTTTAACAAAAATGGCATACTTAAGCTGCTGGATGTCAGCGTTTGAAGTCAATATGCTCGAAGTGGCTCAGTTTTCACTAAGCCACTTCGAGCATATTCATTCAATTCAGCTGCGGCATAATGTAGTTTAAGCGAAACGGTTTTCCAGTTTAGCTAAAATAATGATAACATCCTTGGGATTAGCGCACACGCGAGACTTATGCCACATTTGACCTTTCGTTAGAATTATTTTTAAAAAAGTCGGTTATGCCTCTTATTCCCTTTTACAAAGTACGCGAGGCTCTCCCAGAAACCCTAGTTTTTTCTTCCTTAAGTTCAAGAAAATGACCTTATAACCTATTTCAGACAAAATATTGTGTTCGCGTCAGGTGCCGACAGTTAGATGGCGACACTTCATCGGATGCGTTTATTATTAGTGATACTTGGAGTAGCTATTTCTTATTGGCTACTGGTGGAGATTGAACAGTCCCCCCCCTTAGTCTCCAAAAGTTAGATAGGGTTAGCAATATATGTATGTATGTGTGTGTTTGTATGTATATATGTGTATATATATATATATATATATATAGAGAGAGAGAGAGAGAGAGAGAGCCTCCATAGCTCAGTTGGTATAGACGAAGCCCCCTTGGTAGGAAAGACCTGGGTTCGATGTTCGATTCTTGTCCATGACTTGAAGAACCTTTATCTGGTCTCTTTCGACTAAAGGTGAGTTGGCCGGTCTGGGTTTTTTTACCTGGAAACTCGGGTTTTTCGACACCAGAACACATGCATCTACAGACATAGGACACGCCGGAAGCACAGAACAAACCATTCTATCCTCGAAACGGTTACGATTGCGAAGTTTCTAACCCTATATATATAGGGTAAGAAACTTAGCATATAGTAGGGTTTTCCCTTACGGAAACTCCGGACTCACAGCCTTAGTCGCGTCTGTCAAAAATTCAAAACAACCAACCAGTCCATGACCAAATGATTTACATTGAAAGTAAAGGTAAGCATAATTTATAAACACTGTGAAATATGAACATATGCTCAAATTCGTATTTATTATTGTTATCATAGGTTGTACATACTACATCTAGTTCATTAATTAATAGTTTTAATCAATTACCATTTATTAATTAAAATAATTTAATTAAATGAATAAATAAATCAGCAGAAGGTAGATAACTGCCAAACACTCTTCTGTTTGTGTAGCATTACAGAACATTAACATTATGTTCGAAACACATTAAGAAATTAAAATAAGCAAAACGATTACAACGTTGTTTGTTGTAATTGTTTTACTTTTCTGTATCTTCGAAGATAACTAAATGCTTAGTGTAACTTACCAGACTCAAATAGAC
>NW_028327905.1:0-8895 GCF_054136105.1 Typopeltis vanoorti
ATTTTACCATTGTATACGTTGACATCCCGTTCGTCTCCGCTCTCCACCTGCCTGGATGTGGGTGGCATGAATATTTACAATTGTCTTTAGGAAAAGATGAATTTCATCACACACTAACAAACTGCATGCTGCTTACTGGAGACCGTATGGTGTTCCATTTCAATCTAACCTTTAGCTCTGTATAAGCTGTTAATATAAGGGAAAATGCCAAATGCAATTCACCAGTAACACATAGCTAACGACAGCAAGCACTGGTAGAGATAAGCAAGAGGAGACAGAATGTCTCTGGGAACCAATATCTTATGAGAGATAATGAACTGGGGGGGGGGTGCGAGCCAGACCGGTCGGTGAATATCTCGTAATCAGTGTCCCGATGCGACGGTCATACGTGCAACAATGATTCAGACAAAAAAGTGATAGGTTTATAGAGTGCAAAAGACGTGTTAACAATGGTGGTTGAAGTGCAGTACAAGGGAATTATATCTGAGCAGTACACGACCATTAAGGGCATCAACAAAAGAGCAGCAGCTACGGATAAGGGGGCGAAGCAAGACTAGAGAAGGCCACAGAGTGTTGCATCCCGGTTCCTATTATTTAGTGCAAAGCAATGACTGTGGAATGGTGACAACAACATGAAGCAATGGCTCAATCCTGTTTGATCATAGAAAAATCAAAAACTGAAAGCCTAATAGAATACCTCTGCTAATCAAGCAAACCCAGCCATGGTGGATGATTTACTGCAAGGATATTATTTACTGCCCTTGCAGTAAATGATGTGCAGTGGTAAAAAAAATTAAAAAAATAAAAAGTAAAAGATTAAAGGGAATGAAATGAATGAAAATATTATTTAGTATTTATTCAAATTTGCAACATATAAATAATTTTTGTCAGGGTGACAACTTATATTTTACAGTGTGGCGCAAGATGTTTATAAGAATGCAGTTGCAGCAATTAGAATAGGTGATGATTTTGGGGGAAATGGTTTAGAAAAAGATGCCAAACAGGTGGACCCAATATCCCCAAGCACTTTCAGCGCACATTCAGAAAGAGCAATGGACAAACTGAAGGAAGATGCAAAAGGAATATCAGTAAATGGGATGAGAATTAACAATCTGAGATCTGCAGATGACATTGTCATTATGGAAGAAGACGAAAGAGAACTACAACAAAAACATTAAAACTGTTAAATGAGGAAGGAAAGAGATTTGGACTTGTTATGAAATTGGAAAAAACAAAGACAATGGTATTTGGTGGGAAGAATATGAAACAAGAGATACAAGTGGATGGAACTGATATAAAAAATGTAGAACAATTCACATATTTCGGAAGTAAAATGACGTATGATTTGGACTGTAATAAACATCAGAATTACAAAGGGAAGAACAAATCTTGGATAACATCTGGAAAAGTAAAGCGATCATCCTGCAAACGAAACTAAGAGTGCTGGAAAAATGCATCTTTAGCGGTGTACTGTGCGGATCTGAAACGTGGGTAATAAATAAGGAATCAAGAAAAAGAATTTTGGCTTTTGAAAGAACTTGTTACAGGAAGAGTCTAAGAATAGGATGGGTACAGAAAATCACAAATGAAGAGCTCTATCAGAAGAGATACAACCAAAAGAGAATCTAATGCAGAATATTATAAAATGGAAGCTGCAATTATTTAGACACATCTGCAGAATGGGTGAGGACCGGAAGATAAAGACATTCATGTTTGGTATTTTGGATGGTGTAAACAGAAGAGGCAGACCATACAGAGAATGGATAGACGATATAAAGGACTGGTATGGAATGGGTGTACAGAAACTGCGACACTGTGCACTGGACAAAGAAAGGTGGAAGAAGATAGTGAAGGAGCATCGGACACCAACGGCCAGTGAGCCCATGGTCCATTATGATGTTGATGACGCAATTAAACAGTGCTGAATATTTTTCGAAGTTCAGTACTCGAAGTCAAGTATAGTCGAAGTTCAGTACTGTTTTTTGCGCCATACCTTATAATAAAGATCGAAATAAAATAGAATGTTACTCAATTAAAAAAGCAAAGCTAATTTTGGTAATGGAGCAGCCACTTTTTATATCCAACTAGGGGTCGCTCCATTACCAAAAACAAGTTTGCCTTTTTCTTTTAATATCAAATACAGAAGAATCCTGATTTATTATTATTTTAAAGTACGAAATGTTTATTATAAGTCCCTACGATTTTTCGTTATATCTTATTTATATATTGAAGACAGAGAAGAAAATAATCAAATGCTTAATTACTTTTTTAAACGCTTATCAGATACCCTAAAAGTAAGGATGCTGTTCGCTACCGTTCTCTTGGCGCTTGTTTGTGTGATTGCTGGTGACATCTGTCCTGGAGGAGATCGGCGTTGTCCAAGAAGTAAGTATCAAGAAAATAATCTGTGCGTGTGTGAGAGAGAGAGAGATTTAATTATAACGTTCTTGTAGTAGTTATGAACTTTTTTAAATAAATGAATAACTGATACACAGAATCCTATAAGATTGGAAATTTAATATTTCATTATTTTAGACTGAAGTTTTAATTAAAATCGAATTTCCACTTTAATCACAAGATTAAGCAGTCTCACAAACAACGAGCCCGACTAAATTGTACAAAAGACACGTGCATTTAGTACTAAAAATTCTTCGTATTTCACGACTAATGCTACCAACGTGTTTGGCAATATTTCCCTACTGACTGTATGCATTTCAAATCATTTTCTCATACAAGAAAGAAACAGGTATATATAAAGACAGGCGACGTTATTGCTTTACAGTAATATTTTAAAAACTCCGTTGATTCAATTTGTTTCTCTTAATAAAAGAGGCTTATCAAGAAACCGATTACCTTTAATCAAGGATTTGTTCCAACTCTTCTCATCAGGGCTGTGTTACCAGTAGAAATCTGAGGTTGCTGAGACATCTGCCACTCATCCCAATTCCTCTCCTCATCTTGTGTTATGCCCACGATGTCGGGAGAGAGAAAGCATACTTGTTTTGCTTTCTAACTTATTTGCCTACCCCAGCATAATCGGTTAACAAAGCATGTGTCGTAGCAGTGGCTTCTTGCTCACTCTGCAAGTTAACTATTCAATCTCATGTGCTGAGAAAAGCTGCTTTCTTTATATGCAGAACACCCTATGGTTAGTTCAAAAAGCACCTAATCAATCAAAAGAAGTCTCTACTTTAAGAATCAGATCACTGGTGCCATCGCCCGTTCTGAAACCAGTTTTTTCTTCAGGTATTTCTCAACCCGGACTTTGTTCTTAGTCCTATTCAGAATAATATTTAGCAACATCTTGCCTGTCTGACAGAGATTTGACTAAAATCGTGTAGTTCTTAGTGCACCCATCGTACTAAGGTAGGTACAGTAAGTTAGTTTATAACGTTTCCTAGGCAGAATTTTTCTTGTAGTCCTCTTCACATCGCCCTTCTTATGCATCGCTATGAATACTGGCTGTCTGGTAGCTATCCCATACTCGATCCCCCATATCCGAATGATCAATCCACGAAACACTTATTCTTCTTTCAATCGTAGCCATAATCAATTTTACTTTTATTTCGTCTGCTTCCGAGGGCTTAGTCGTTCTTTCAATTTCCTACGGCAGAGAGGTTTGCTACTTATAATCTCACCTGAAGATATGTCTAAATTTTCTTCATCTATTTCCTATATGACTCACAGTATGCTTTTCTTTCCCTTTTCAGGGTAAAGATTGTGCTTAAACTCCTGAACTAACCGAAACACATTTTTGTATTTATCTGCCCTCGTCTAGGAAACTATATATATTAACCATTCTTAGCATAATGTCTCTCCTTGTACTACCTAATCTGTTTCCTTTCTGAGATCTCTTATAATCTTCAGTTTCTGCACCCTTTTGCTTCTTCACCCTCCTGCTACTCTTGATCACATATCTACAGGTCTCTCGCTAATTTGCCGAGATGACTATGGATCCGAGATTGTGCGTTTGACTCCCCTCCCTCAGATGTGTCACCTTCATCAACCTCGAGAGGGTTCGAAGTCATAACACGTATTTTGGTCCATATGAGCTAATGATTTGTGCCATAATTTGATCTTAGACAAATGTGCACATCAAAATTGGACACTGTAATCACTTGGATTACAGTGTCCTCACCAATGCAGTGTCTTGATATTACTAACATGGTTCCATAACCCATCAATATTTGATGCCGAGTATAAGTGCATTTGGTTGCTCTGCTTTTAGCCCGTATTAGTAATAACTAATTTGCTAGCCTGGCTAAATTCCAGCAGTCTTTCATCATGAGTGTTTCGTTTCTAAGACCAAACCTGTCACACTTGGACCTAGCCGTCATACCTCTTCGACCCTGAAAACAATGCCAAGAGAACCAACCATTTAAAGCCCCAGACATTTCATGTGTGTGTGTAAACTTTACCTCTAGTCCATACATATATGAGCTTAAAGGATTCTTTTGACATTGGTTTCAGAGAAAGAGTGGAGAGGGTGACAGAGTACATCCTTGGAATTAAAGACTGCAGAATGTGAAGAGAGAGTTCGACTCGTTATTGGGGGGGGGGGATTCGATTCATCACGTAGCTGCGGTACTGAGAAAAGGTCCGAAAGAATTACTTCTTAGATACAACTTGGATATTGACCAAAAGTTTTCATCGGTTGTTTTTACAGAACTTTATTGAAGGCCAACCTATATATCTCTCATAAGTGAGAAATTGATCAGCCTGTATTTTCACACATTGCTGAGTGAGAACCCAACTCTCCCATTGCGGTAGAGTTGAGCCGACTTCTCCCATGTTGATCCAGTCCATCTTGGGAGAGTGTATATGTCGCAGGGAAATGATGAAAATAGGGATTTGATCAAATCCCTAAGGGATATAATCAATTCACGGAAGATGTTAAAATAACAACTCTGTGGGGTGATTTCACTGAAGAAACTAAGTGATTTGATCATATCCCTTAACTGTTTTAGTGAAAAGATGAAATAATATTGTTTAGATATTAAAAGTATTTATTTAGAAAACCATGCATTATTGAAACACAAATTATTTATTCGAAACTAATTAACAAAAGAAATAGGTACTTAAGCTGATATTTTTAAAAACAAAAAGGATATTTTTAGTGAAATTTTAAACATTTTTCGTGAATGTAATTAATAAATAATAATGTTTATTCATTTTTATTAAAACACGTTGTTGATTTGTAGCATCTCGAGTTACAAAGTACGTTACTTTTTTTTACAGGCACATCTTTTTGTTTTACTTTGTAATTTGGATTGCTCACAGGAACACTTCTTAAATCCTTGACCTCCAAATACGGATAATTTTCCTGCAATCTCACGCAGACTTAGGTTAATCTGTGGAACTGTTTCGGTAAATGTTGTAGTAGCTATTTGAAGAGCGTTTCTAGGTAGCCAATCTTTTATAATTCCAACTGAGGTACCAATTTGGTATAAATTATTTTTTATATCTAATACGATCCCCACGATGTTATTTCCATCTAATGGGCCTCTATCTACCTTAGGTACATACACCAAAACTGTGGAATTCACTAACACGTCTTTAAATTTCTTCAAAAAAACTTCTTTCATTTTTTCAGCTGATCTTTTCAGGTGTTTTGCAGCATTTTCCCTTTGATCTTTAATGCTCTCTTCTTTTTGGCATAAATAGCATAGAATTTTCGATCCATATCCTTCTTCTCCTACTGTATTCCCACATATTGAGTGCACCGGATTTTTACAAATGTCACATGAATGGGCTCCAGTAGATTCCATTCTACAAACAACACAACATGCTTTAGTGTCGCTGACAGCTGCTTCCCCTTCTGATGCAAATAACACTACAGATGTTTTAACTATTGAAGCAGGATTTGAAGTAGAGTTGTTAACTGGTTCGAGTTGTCTTATTGTCGATAAAGCAATTGATTCAATTTCTGGCAGATCCTCTAAATTTATAGCCTTTTTGGTGAGTAAATCAGCTGCCGGTAGATCGTGTGACATTGAAGTGTTATTGTTGGTTGATTTAACTATTAATAGATCATTTGAAGTTGAAGCATTGTAATCAATTAATTCAGATGCTGGTGGATCTTTTGAAGTTGAAGTGTTGTTGTTGTTCTCTAAGGAAGCTGATGGTAAGTCTTCTGGTGTTAAAATAATGTCATGGTCCTGCTGATTAAGAAGTAGATCCGAGTCCTCTTCAGTAACAAGTTTTTCAAGCAACTCTTTCGAAATATGACTAGATTGGAGTCCTGTTTTTGGTTCTGTTCCAAATAAAGCTTTGTAAGGTGATCGTTTAATGGTTCGATGAAAAGAGGAATATTTTTGGAATTGAACAAAGTAACAACCTATAGCCCAATTTTTTGTGTCATTGTCAATTAGCCAAGCACGTAACATAGTTTCAACATCTTGATTTGGTCGGTCAACAGATCCTTGAGTAGCTGGATGTCTAGGCCTACCATTTACAATTTTGCATGTTGGCCACAGGCTTGTTAATTCTTGTATGACAGCAGCCGTAAACTCACGGCCGTTGTCGCTTTGTAGTATATGAGGACAACCTACTTCCATAAATATTTTTAATAGCTCCATTGCTAATTCAGCAGCTCTTTTTGTAGTCAACGGTCGAAGAAAGCTGAATTTCGTCGCGTGGTCCTGGTAGTTTAATAGCCATTTGTAATTTCTATCTGGTGTCGACTGTAAGTCAACTAAATCGACTTGGTCACGATGATTGAAGTCGCTAGATACAATTGGGCAAACAACGATTCCTTTGTTTGGAATTTTTTTTTAGACTGACATACCGTGCACAGTTTTAAAAACTCCAGTACAACTGAAGTAGGTATTAGGTATTTCGATTTCAAACTATACAGCATTTTATCTCTTCCTCCGTGGCCAGTTGACTGATGAGTTTCCCTAAGTATGTGGTTAAAATGTTCCGTTGGTACTATTTTCACAATTGGATCGAATTCAGACTTTCTCTTCAAAAATCCAAGATTTTTTAGTACCTACTTCCATAACATAATATTTTTTTTCATAATAGTACTGTTTATGTGTCCGTTGCAGTTTACGTAGTGGTGCTAATTTAAATTGTTCAATGTGACAGCTTCTTCTATCCTTTCGCGAGTCCACAAAGGTTTTTCTTTTTCATGCCGCTTGTTCAAAAACGTCCTGACAGTTTCATTGAACTGTTCTTCGGTCAGAGTTTGATTTTTTTCTATATCTGAACTTATTTTTCTACGGTAGGTACTTGATAAAACTCGAAATATAGAAAACAATAATAAAAATGCGCGCAACCTTCCTCGCGTAATGTTTGGCCGGCACGGACGCCAGAGGGGAGCTTGTATCCACGAAAAATGTTTGAAATGTCACTAAAAATATCCTTTTTGTTTTTAAAAATATCAGCTTAAATGACTATTGTTGTATTAACTATTCTACATTTAATAATGCATGGTTTACTAAATAAATACTTATAATATCTAAACAATATTATTTCATCTTTTCACTAAAACAGTTAAGGGATTTAATCAAATCACTGAGTTTCTTCAGGGAAATCACCCCACAGAGTTGTTATTTTAACATCTTCCGTGAATTGATCAAATCCCTATTTTCATCATTTCCCTGCGACATATACATATTTGAAAGACAATCACACACACATCCATGCCCAAGGCGGGGATTCGAACCCGCAGCCTCTTGGCTGTAAAGAGGATACGCTAACCACTCGGCCAACCAAACCGGCTGAGAAATTAATCTTACCACGTATAATAGTAGCATATGCGTATGAAGTTCTTTAAGCATTATATTCCTTAAGTGGAATGGAGAAAGATGCCAGTTGTTCAACATTACATTCCACATGTGGTTAAAAAAAAAAAAATTCAGTTTTCACAATTAACAGATTATCGTTTCACAAATTATATTTATTTCAAAATATGAAACACTTATTTGCAATTAATAAAGATGGCTTTAATTTGAAAAAAAAGGATATTCTTAGCACTTACTGCAAACCATTCCTCGATTTAAATTACTTTGTGTTAGTTTAAAATATTTAGCTAAAGAGAAATTTTAAGGCTTAATGCAACAACAAACAAACAAACAAAAAAAACTGACGGCGTTATCTAAGTATTTCGCTACTTCTTTCGGTGTGATACCTCAGGCAAACAGAAGAAATCCTTTCAGGAATGAGGGATGGCAGTGTTTTCATTACAAATATACCAAGTATTTTTTGTTGTTGTTTTGCAACTACACATGCGAACGTTTTTATGAAGCAGCACAAAATAGAAAACTCCACCTCTATTTTGTGTTGCCCTAATTATACTTTCACTACGAATGTTCTTACTTTATATATATATTTTTTTCTTTTTTGTCTTCCAGAGGAAACCTGTTGCGAGCTACCATCTGGTTCCTATGGTTGCTGTCGCTATCGCAATGCCGTGTGTTGTGATGACCGTGTCCACTGCTGTCCACGAGGCACTACATGCAACGTTACAGGCATTTGTGAATCAGATAAGGGCGTAAATATCCAACCAGAGCTTCTTTCGCAGCCTCAAGCTTCTTCTTACAATGTTATTTGTCCAGGAGGACAATGGATGTGTCCCAATGGGAACACCTGCTGTTTGGAGGTCGGTGGGAGGTACAGTTGTTGTCCTATGTTGAACGGAGTCTGTTGTTCAAACAGAAGATGCTGTCCTCCCAGAACCTACTGTGGATCAGATGGCTACTGTTATCGTACAATGATGGGCCATGCGCTGAACTTCTTTGGTCATCAGAATACTGATGCGATGCCTGTTCAGGGAACACCAGAAAACTAAACTCTCTTAATTTTTTTAATATATAAGTAGAAATTGAAAATAATATGAATGTGCCAAAGACGATTTGTGTAGTTCAGATATGTTCTTATTACCCAAATAAA